>NW_025999517.1:0-148328 GCF_019419815.1 Pyrus x bretschneideri | reverse complement strand
AAATAGATGACAACAAAACATTATTTATTATCCTTATAAAACATTATTTTAAGTAGATAAGTAAATGAAAAATAGACAACTCAGTGATGGGTGGTTGAAAAGTGAAAACCAATCAATTATTCTATGTAACCCACCACCCCATGTTTCTCACATAATCCAAGGTGGAGTCCGATAATATTACTGCCTTTGACCCCTTGGAAAGTGGAAGCCCTTCATTTTAAATTTATTTTGTTTTTTCTTCTTCCACCAAAACTCAAACTTTCGTTTCTCCTTCTCCCTCGCACAACCAGGCTAAAATCCAGAAGCTAGGCTTAAAACCAATCAATTGCTCTCTCTCTCTCTCTCTCTCTCTCTTTGTGCTTTCTCTTCCCTCATCCATGCATAGACGGCAAGTTGCAGAAATTCTGCGTAAGGCTCTGCTAATATTATAAAAATTGAGAGTTGTAGATCAAAGCAAGAGTTGCAAATTCGATGAAGAGCTGCAGCGAGATTCAAAATGCCTAGGGTGTTGCCTAGCACAACTTAGACCACCTAGAGCACCCAGTTAGCGCCTAGGCAACCGGCTAAATCTTCTCTGCCTTAACCGAACGTTTTGGCCTAAATCGGATCAGAGCTCTGCCGCAAAGCACCTAGGCGCCGCCTAGGCCGATTTTTAGAACATTGGTAATAAGTCCACCATCACACTCCCTCTCTATGGCTCGGTTTTGGTAGTTGTAATTTGGTTAATTCCCATTTTGTTTTAGTTGTCATACAACTTAATTAAACTCAATGGGTCTTGTGGACCAAAACCTATTTGGGCCTTTAAACTAACTTAAAGCCCGATACAAACTTTTCATATCATGAATTAACATATAAATTAATCCTTCAACCCTTACATTACATTACACGGTGTGCAATCCATTAGGTTCCTTTTAACGAGGCAGTGAGCCATTAGAACTCTTAATAATCGATTGTGAATTGAAACTTACTTCAATTCTCCCTTTAGTGATTATTCATTTTCAGGGCTTTCACAAACCATGAGTGCCGCCTAGTAGTATGCCATGCTTACTCAAGCTAATCTCAAGAGGTTGGAGAACCTAATCAGTTTGGGATTGCAATGCAATACGGCCCTTCTCTACATCAATACTCTTGATGACACTGTTTGGTTGATAAGCATGTCTACTATCCAATGTGATTCTTTTATCTATATGATTACCTTGAATGTGGTTTGGTACAACTGCCTATATTTTATTCAATTCATACTCTTGCCAGAGATTCTTAATCATATCATAGAGTATTCTTTCTTAATAGTTTGAAGGTTAGAGATTCACGTGCCTATTGTAGACATGTAAATTTCATTGCATACAAATGATGCATCACAAAGCTCCATGTGGCATATGACTCATCACAAATGAACAAGTCATCAAAGACATGTGGCACAAATCAAGCAAAGTACAAAACCTTCCCAAAAGCCGGCAAAAGGGAGAAAATCCCTCTTAAAATCGGTAAGGGGTCTAAATTGCTCTCAAAACTGGAAACAAAGCTAAAGCATCTTCACAAAACAAGCAAGAATTGAAGATTGCTCACAAAATAGGTAACAAGCCCTATAATTCAGCCAAGGTAAGGGAAAGTGGCTGAAATTAAGCACAAAACATACCTAAATTCTCCCATGGATGAATCAAGACACAAATCAAAGCCAAATCCACCCAAAGGCATGTCTTTGGAAGTCTATAAATACAAGGTCCCTAGACACAAATAGGGGTCGACAATTTCTACATTGAAGGGCCGAAATTCTCACAAAAGAAGAACCTTTGCACAAATCTTTGAAGACTAATATGCTGCCAAAGCTCTCTTCAAAGAACATACAACCAAAGCTGAAGCATTCCCTTGAGAATCAACAAGCACTCGTGTCGATTCTTTCAAGACTTTGTTGTAAGCTCAAAACTTGTAATGATGTTCGTTTCAAGATCAAGTCGCCAAGACCTTTGAATCAACGAAATTCTACATCAACATCACCTTTGCCGCAACCCTAAACTTGAGGTGAAGACTATCCACGCATTGTTTCAATCTCCAAAACTTAAAGTAATTGTTTAACCGTTCGTCCGAGATCAAGTCATTGCGATCGTTGGATCAACAACCTACACATCTACATCAAATTTGAAGACTGAATCAGAGAAAAAATCTAAGAAAATTGTAAACAGAGATTGTAACCCTACAAATTCATCAATACAAATCTACTTTGTACACGTATTCTTGTTTCATTCGTTACAGAATTTTCTTGTTTACCAATTTGGCACGCTCGGTGGAACATCCCTACCTCTTATCTCTGTAATCCATAAAAAGCACAAATGACATAAAGAAAAGATCAAGCTATTCCCACAACCAATGCGAAGAACAAGAACATCCTTGCCGCAAGTGGTGGCACTTTGGGCGCTACAACCCGAAGCAAGGCAAGAACTTTCTCTGTCGTACCTTACACCTTTACACCAAAACCTGTCGAATGAGCAAGAGCACCCAAGGCAAGAGCCCATGATCACCTTGGCCTCACTAAGGTGCCAATGGAAGAAAGCCCGAGGAGGTGCTTTGAGTCCTTGACTTCTGATTTTGACTTAAGAAGCAGCTCGTATCCCGTAGCCATGCATCTTATGACTACTGGTGTGACTTCCATTGAGTAGCAGCTGGCTTAAATGAATGAAGCAACTGCAAAGTTAACAAGGACCATGGAGGAAAAAGACTTGCAAATTACCGCACTTATCAATCGACTGAAGGCGCAGCATGACGAAAAAGTTGATCGCGACCCAAAGGTTGACCTGTAAAAGAAAGAAATCGATGAAGATGAAGAGCCTCCGATGGAAAAAGTTGAGGAAAAGAGGGACGAATCAACATTGTTCATGTGATTTCTCTCTATCCAGCAGCTGCAAGAGATGATCACTAGCACAATCAATGCGCAGTACGAAGGAAGATCACAAGACTTCGTGCTGTACTCAAAACCCTACTCCAAAATGATTGACTCCTTAAGGATGCCAAGGGGTTATCAGCCGTCCAAATTTATGCAATTCGATGAAAAGGGCAATCCTAAACAACATATTGCCCATTTTATTGAAACCCGCTACAATGCTAGGATGAAGGGAGACTACCTCGTCAAGTAGTTCATGAGCTCATTAAAGGGTAATGCCTCTGACTGGTACACTAACCTTGAGCCTGAGTCTCTTAAGTCCATTAATAGCTAAGACTAGCTTGAAAGGGAATTCCTTAACTACTTCTACCGCACCTGCCATAATGTAAGCACACTGGAGCTGACAAGTACGAGGCAATGGAAGGATGAACTTGTTGTCGACTACATCAATAGATGGCATTCATTAAGTCTGGATTGCAAAGATCAGCTTTTTGAAACCTCCACCATTGAGATGTGCATTCAAGGCATGCATTGGGGGTTACATCCTCCAAGGCATAAAACCGAGAACATTTGAGGAGCTGGCAACTCTATCCCACGACATGCAGCTAAGTATTGCCAATCATGGGAAGAAGGAGTCGATCACTGACTTTAAAAAGGATAAGGTGTTCACCCTAAAGGTAGACAAGACTGGGAAGAAGCTTACCAAGGAAGCTTTTACTGTTAACACTACCCCCATCAAGACCTTCTTTGCACCCGTCAAGATCTCCTCCAAGAATAAAATGAAAGAGATGAAGAAAGGTGAGCCTTCTCGCACCCAAGATATGTACAAAACACCTTGAGGGAACTGGAGCAGAAGATGTACCCTTTTCCTGACTTTGACATGGTTGCAATATTAGACTACTTGTTGGAAAAGAAGGCGATCGAGCTACCCGAATGCAAGCGTCCTGAAAACATGAATCACATTAATGATCCTAGGTACTACAAATACCATCGTATCATTAGTTTTCCTGTTGGCAAGTGCTTCATTCTCAAGGAGCTCGTCATGAAGCTGGCACAACAAGGACAGATCGAGTTTGACCTTAAAGACATGGTTGCAACACATACTACTACAATTGCATTTTGATCATTCGATCTCATGCCTCTCCAAGTAACGCCTGACCACTCCCGTCCATGCACAAGCTACACGGCACCTTCTGCACAACCATCACTGGGGGCAAGCGACCAAAATGCACTTACCGATGATGAAGAAGAGTGGACACTGGTGACCTACAAAAAGACAAGGAAACCAAGACCACAAGCCACAAAGCTAAATGTGGAACAAGGGAGAAAACATCACCGCTGCAATAGTAAGAAGCCTAAAAGAAACGTAAGAGTTGCTAAGCCAACGTACGCTGGGAAACCTATGGAGCAAGTGCCCTGCATTCTCGTCTCCTTGCAAGAGTACTTCCCGAAGGACTTCTTCCAACAATGCACTACCACTGCCTCTCACATGGTCGAAATAGAGATAGAAGAGCCCTCAAAAGGCAAAGCTATTGCTATCGAGGAAGAGAAGACCCTCACTCCCAAAGAAGACCTAATGACATACTTTAGCATCGAGGAAGCGCTATGACTGCCCAAAGAGATGTGAAAAGTACTAGTAGCAGTCTTGGCAAGTCCCGACGACCACGAGGTGCAAGAAAGCAAGGACAAAGGTTTGAAGGTTCAACTGCATGAATATGCCACATGTTGTGCTGCCCATGACGCAATTAACTTCACTGATGAAGACTTGCTGCTAGGGTTAAAGCCTCATAACCATTCTCTTTTTGTCTCTAGGTACGTAAGGAAGCACAAAGTTAACTACAGGCTTGTGGATGATGGATCGACCATAAAAACCATGCCAAAGTCAACAATGACCATAATTGACATCAAGGTGGATGAAATGTTTTGAAGCTGCCTCTTATTCCAGGGTTTTAACCAAGGAGGACAAAGAGCGATGTGCATGATCCGAGTGGAGATGACCATTTGTGAACTTAAATCAAGCATGCTATCCCATGTGATTGATGCAAGAACTTCCTACAGCTTGCTCTTAGGAAGGCCTTGGATCCACGAGAATGGAGTAATGTCGTCCACCCTTCATCAATGCTTAAAGTTCTACCGTGAAGGAGTAAAGGTGATACAAGGCAACACCAAACCATTCACCAAAGCCGAATCACACTTTGCAGTTGCCAAGTTCTACATGGATGAAGACATGGTGCCTGAAGCTCTTCCAAAAGAAATCAAATCCATAGGCAAAGCTGCACCTAAGAAACAAAAATGGCAAGCCATGCCTAAGAAAGAAGAAAAGGAATCAGTGTCATCTTCAAGAAAAAACGACAATGAGCTGGCTAAACCTACAACAACCAAAGGGAGTGGGATGTCCTCAAAAGGACCGAACGCACCCGTCTTCCGATACATCCCAATGTCGAGAAGAAAGAATGGGCAATCCCTATTCAAAACTGGCACAAGCAAAGCCGATACACAGCTGCACAAGGACGATGTGAAGTTGCTCAAGATAAATGCAGTTTTACCTCTAATACAGCTTGGCGACACTAAAGTTTCAAAACCACTGCAAAGTTTTATAAAACCCCTGCCAAAGGGGGCATAAATGAGCATCTTCCAACCAAGAGGACCAAAGAAGGTTTCGACCGAAACGCCTACAAACTCATGTTAAAGTCTGGGTATGATTTTGCTTCCTTTTCAAATCTTGGAAAGAAGAATGCAAACACTATCAACAACAAAGAACGTAACCTCACTAAGACTCAAAAGAAGTTGAAGGAGTGTGGTTACGGAGTTGACAACAACAAAGCTGGACTTGGCTTCACACTAAATACACCCGTGAAGATTTCAAGTAAAGTGAAAAATGCTAGCACCCAACACATCAACGTAAGCGTTGAACAAGATCAAGGAGCCTAAACGCGCCCCTTGAAAGTCAGTCTTTGATAGGTTAACTTATTCAAAACCCAGAACTTCAGCACTTGATCGCATTGGTAACCAAACTTTCATCTTCAAACGGCTTAACTCACCAATAGCCTGAAGCTCTGTTTTTTAAAGGTTGTCAAAACCTAAGAAACAAAGCAATATGGCTAGGTCTCCTCCACGATGATCGGCCTTAGAAAGACTTGAAGAAACTAAGAAGCCTTCTAAGAAAAGGAAGACAATGCCAAAGGACGAAAAACTCGACAATTTAACAGAAAAAGATGACGTTCGAAGCTCAATTTCTTCAAGGATGAAGCACCAAGAAACCTTAGAAGTTGACACAAAAGAACAACTGAAGGTAAAGAGGTGCACCATTATCCACATTGGCCACTCATCACGCCAACAAGCCCAATAGGACGACACTGAAGATGAGGTCCAAGAAGTTCATCATTTTTTTCTTCTTGGATTATGATGTGGAAGACGTCTTGGACTTCCTCTTCAGTGTTGTCTTTTTGGGCTTGTTGGCGCGAAGATTGGCCTATATGGATGATGGTGCGCCTCCTTACCTTTAGTGGTCCTTTTCTGTCCAACTTTAGGGTTGCTTGGCATTTCATCCTTCAAGGAATTGAGCTTTGAACGTCGTCTTTTTCTGCTAGACCATCGAGGTTCTTTTCCTTTGGCGTTATCTTCCTCTTTCTAGAAGGCTTGTTGGTTTCTTCAAGTCTTTCTAAGGTTGACTGTCATGGAGGAAAGCTAGCTGCATTGCTTTGTTTCTTAGGTTTTGATAACCCTTCGAACACAGAGTTTTGAGGTGTTGGCGTGTCAAGCCTTTTGAAGACGGAGGTTCGGTCTGCCAAAATTATGGGTTTTGAATGGTTCAGTCTATCGAAGACTAATGTTCGAGGGGTAGGTTTAGGCTCCTCTTGGTTTTACTCAACGCTCATACTAATGTGTTGAGCGCTAGCATTTTTCGCTTTTCTTGAAATCTTTACGAGTGTATTTGGTGTCAAGCCAAGTCCAGCATTGTTGTTGTCAACTCTGTAACCATGCTCCTTCAACTTCTTTTGAGTCTTGGTGAGGTCACAATCTTTATCGTTGACGGTGTTTGAAACCTTTCTTCCAAGATTTGAAATGGAGGTGAAATTGTACCCAGGCTTTGACATGAGTTTGTAGGCATTTGGGTCGGAACCTTTTTTGGTTCTCTTGGTTAGAAGAGCACTCAGTTTTGGCCCCTTTGGCAGGGGTTTAACAAAGCCATGTGGTGGTTTTAAAATTTTAGCAATGTCTAGCTATGTCAAAGGTAAAACAGCGTTTGTCTTGAGCAGCTTTACATTGTCTTTGTGTAGCTGTGTGTTGACTTTGCTTGTTCCAGTTTCGAACGGGGATTGCCCATTCTTTCTTCTCGACAATGGTATGTATCAGAAGATGGGTGGGTTTGGTCCTTTTGAGGGTGTCACACCCTCTTTGATTGTTGTGGGCTTAGCAGGCTGATCGTCATCTTTTCTTGAAGATGGCACGACTTCCCCTTCTCATTTCTTGGGCACAGCTTGCCACTTTTGTTTCTTAGGTGCGGCTTTGCCTATGGATTTGATTTCTTTTGGAAGAGCTTCAGGCACCATTTCTTCATCCATGTAGAACTTGGCATCTGCGAAGTGTGATTTGAATTCGATGAACTGCTTGGTGTCGCCTTGTATCCACTTCACTTCTTCTTAGTAGAACTTTATGTTGGAAGTATACCTAAAAGCCACTCATTTGATGTAATAGCTTTTGGAATACTTATTCTGTTAAACTATTAGATGTTTAATGAAGGGCAAAGCTTATTATTAATCACTATTTATTGTATTATGTTTTTAAGCAATAAAGGAATCCAAGGAATGTATTTAATCTAAGAGAGAAGTGATCTAAGTAAGTTAGATTAACAAGACCTTTCTTTTATGTTCACTCCTAAAATGTTCCTAGCCATAGGATTGCCAATTGGGCATTGACAATCCGCTAAGGTTAGTATGTGTTATGTTAACTCAAGCGTGAGCATGACTAGTCTCAAGTCATCTAGTGTTTGGACATTGAGACAAACACATAGGTGCTCAAAAGGTAATTGAGTACACTGAAAAACCATCAAAAAGGAGTTTGAACATACATGTCATGTAAGAACTCATAAGTTGCAATATGCAAAGTAGTCACCTAACCTAAGGCATCATAGATGTCTAATGGTTAGGTCCTTGATCTTTGATCATGTCAAAAGGCATTCCCTCAAGAATGTCCACGACTTTGTTGGGGTCAAGCTATATAGTCATGTAGGCATATGAATGCACAACAAGGGATCTCTAACCTTCCATGGTGGAGGAAGAATACTCTGAGATATGATTCGGGAGTCTTTAGCTAAAGTATACGTGTATGACTTAGGAAGTTTATTCCAAATCATATTCAATTGAATCATATAGAGAAGTATCACATTGGATAGTAGACATGAAACAAACTATCACTCAAACAATGTGATTAAGAGTATTGTATTAGAGAAAGACTTATTGCATTGTAATTGTAACTGGATAGGTTCTCCAACCACTTTTACTTAGCTTAGGTAGCCATGACATATTGCTAGGTGTCACTCATGGTTTGTGGAAGCTCGAAGGATTAGCAAACACTAATCTTCATCAAAGGGAGAATTGAAATGTAGTTTCAATTCACAATCGATCGTTACAAGTAACAATCGCCCACTGTTTCGCTAATTGGAACCTAATGGATCATACACTGAGTAAGGATGAAAGTAAAGAAATATAAATGAGATGGACAAGCAATTGAATAGTTCAATTGAGAATGGTCAAGATTAATTAATTAGTTAATTAATCTTATGAAAGGTTCGTATTGGGCTTTTAAGTTGGTTTTGGGTTTCAGGGTCCAAAAGGGGTTTTGGTCCACAAGGCCCATTGAGTTTAGGTTGTATGACAACTAAAAATAAATGGAAATTATCCCAATAACTAAGTCAAAAACCGGCCATAGGGTGAGTGGATGCAAACTTGGCTTAATTGCAAGTTTGCCACTCACATGTGAGGTGGTATAAAAGCAACTTTATATCCATTCTCTCACTAGGGTTTTCTTGAGGCAAAGAAGGGAAACTTTTTCTCTCTTTTTCTCTATAGAGGCCGGCCACTTAGGGAGACTTATACTAACATCAAAAATCTCTCTAAGTCATCCATCTTTTCTTCACACTACATCTTTGGTGTGGAGACTTAGTGACACTAAACCTTTGATGTTCTTGGAGATCATTTCCTAACATCCTCAAGGATCAAAGGAGTTTCAAAAGGAAGAAAATCATGAAGAAGATCTAAGGAGCTAGGAGGTGACTCGAAGGCCCTCCACTTGGATGAATCCCTTGTGTAAACAAGGATGAGCTTCAAGGTTAATGAATCTCAAAATCCTTTCTTCTCTTTAATGTTGTTAAAGAGTCTTGTGGTTCACCATTCACTAGGCTTGTCATGGGTTTTAGAATTATTTTTTAATGCATGTCTACTTTAAAGTGTTATTAGTTTGCTTATGTGTTCAAATGTTCTCACATGTTCTTAGCTTGGACAAAATTTTTCCTTCAAGTGGTATTAGAGCCTAGGTCTAGTGTATGGTGAATCCTTTTGGGTTTTGTGTTTTTAATGGTTTGTGATTTAAATGTCGTAATTGTTACAAGCTTTATTCTTGTTTCTTTGAATGTAAATTTTGTTAGAAAATTTGTCATCTCAAAAGTTGTAGATGTAGTTCATATAAGCATGAATTTTGGAGCTAAAATTTGGCGCCATGTTTATGGGGAAATTCGGCCAAATCTAAAGGATGGATTTTTGGGTTCATGTTTGTCTTGTTAAAAGTGTTTTAAAGTGACTTTCGGAACCCCTAAGTACCTTAGGACATTAACCCTCTTTTGAGTAGTTAAAATTTGAGTTTTATTGAGTGAAAACATTCATGGAGCTCTTATGAGTTTTTATGTGTGTTCTTCAATGTTCTTGATGTTCTTACCAAGAACAAAAATGTTTTGTGTTTTGATTCAAAGTTTTTGGTTGTTTTTCATGAAGTTTGTTAGTGTTGGTAGGTGTGTTTTTTCAATCATCACAAGGTCTGGACACCCATACCTATTTTTCAAACCCCATACCAATCACCTTTTCAACCATCCTTCATGACTTTGCTTTTTCAACAAAAACCAACCCTCCACTCACACTAGTCAAAACCGGCCACCCCTTTAAAGGGTATTTTTGGGGCTTTTATACTATTACATAAAGTTTTGATACTTTTGTGTGTATGCACTTTGACCCAAAAGTTTACGTTTTTACGTAAAGGCCCAAAAACACTAAAGGACAAATTGTTTTGCTCCTTCAATGAAGTTTTTATAATTGTTGAAATTTTTGGGTTCTAGTTGTAATTACATGAAGTTGTGGACTCTTGTGTTTTTATAAAGTGACCCCAAAAGTTTATGTTTTTTGAGTTGTCGCCCAATAGTTGTTGTCATTGCATTTTCGGCCCAAATTATAATGAGAACAAAATGGTTTTGTCTCTTTAATGAGAATTGGATTTTCATTTCATTTAGTTCCATTTTAAATCAATTCTATGAATCCGAAAACCAATTGTTTAAGTTGCATTCTTAGTTGATGTGATTGATTAAGAAAAGGGTGATTATGAACCAAAGGCCTCGATAATTGAACTATGTGATTGGCTGCTTTACATTATAAATGTTTGGGTTAAGTAGTTTACATTTGAATGTAATTTGATTAGTTCAAATGTGTTGTAAAAGGGCATAAGCCCTCCTCTTTATTCCATGTATTCCTTTTTGTTTATTTGTATGCAAATTAGAATAGTTGGGCCCAATGCCCAATAGGAAATGACGGTTTAATTAGATTAAACGCATAACTAAAATCAACAACTACCTACCTTAGACCCAAGGTCCAACACAAGGCTCGTGTTGGATCAAATCAAACGGTTCATAATCATTCTAAGACCTAAAATGACTATATAGTCGATATGAGGATGCAATGCATTCGTTAGTAGTTCCATATAGTCTCACTTGTTTCATCGAAATAGTGGGAGTATTATATACTACTAATTCATAAAAACTTGGACCAATGGTTGTGATAGGCCCAAGTTCTTTTAAAGAAATTGATGTAGCCCAACACTAGTCCCTCAAGAAAACGAATATTAAGTTGATAAGCGAGAAATGCGTTGAACATCTCTTTGTAGGCCTTCCACCGTGATGGGCTCCAATCATTTGTGACTCATACACTGGCTTCACCCTATCATGGGGAAGTTTAAAGTATGTGTTTACATTCCAGAGGAATTCATATGTACAAACATGATGTGGTAAGGTAGGCCAACATCATATCATTGTGAGGCTATTCTTGAATCCCTACACAAACTAGCATGGTGGGAATGACTTAACTAAGTGCAATGGTGCCAACATCATATCATTATGAACCATCATTCTCCAGAGGCCAGACGAGATGGGTAATTACAAAAGTTGTAAATGACTAAAGCGTTATTCTTTCATCATTATTGTTGCTAACCAACATCATATCTTTGTGAGGTGGGCTTGGTAATAGTGAGCCTCCTATACCCCGCTAAGAGTTCAACACAACTCTCGGATTCCATTGAGGGATGTGGAATTTGCCAAAATAGTGGGTGGTACTATTTGATTTCAGGCCCAATCAAGTAGTTTTAAAATCAACAATCTAAGACGATTTTTGTTAGATCATTCCCACTTGCAAGTTCAGCTAGGGGTTCAAGAACAACCTCACAATGATATGATGTTGATCATTCTCGTTGCCTACCTTCACAACATCATGTATGCGTATAGGACTCCTCCTGAGTGTAAGAACGCACTTTGTAATCCCCCATGATGGGGTGAAGTTGGTGTACGAGTCATAAACGATCGGAGCCTACCACGGTGGAAGGCCACGAAAAAGTGTTCAAAGTACTCTCACGCTTGTCAACTTAATAATGGTTTGGTTGAGGGTTTTATGTCTCATTACATATAAGCATGTTTTTAATCTTATTAAAACAATTTGGTCCTATTACAACTATTGGTCCATGTGATTGATTTAGTAGTATACGATATTCCCACTATCCTTGTAAAACGGTTTTTTAAAGCAAGAATATATGGCACTACTAACATAAGCTTTGCATTCATTGATGGACTATATAGTTGCCTTAGGGCCTTAGGAGGACTATGAACCTTTGATTCGATCCAACACGAGCCTAGTGTTGGATCTCGGTCCAGGAATGGTGATTGATTTTAGTTACGCGTTTAATCATATAAAGGCGTGTTTTCTTATTGGGCGTTGGACCCTACTACTCCAATTTCAGGCATATCAAATAAAACAAGAAAGGAGTACTTCAAAGTAAAGAAGAGCTTATACTCTTTTACAACATTTGATCATATCAAATTACAACCAAAATCTAATCTACACATTCCCATGGTTCAAACAAATTTGAGAGACGGCCTTTCACATAACTCAATTATCGTAGGCTTAGGTTCATAATCACCATTTCTTTAATTAATTAACGCTTTAACTAATTAAACTTGAATGCAACATTGTCATTTGATTTTTGTATCCATAGAATTGATTTAGATGGAGCTAAATGAAATGAAAATCCAATTCTCATTTAAAGATACAAAACTATTTTGTTCTCAACTAATTTGGGCCAAAATGCAATAACCTCAACTTTTGGGCTATATTGCAAAACACAAACTTTTGAGGTCACTTTGTAAAAACACAAAAGTCAACTACTTCTTGTAATTACAACTAGAACCCAAAAATTTCAACAAATGAAAAAACTTCATTAAAGGAGCAAAACAATTTGTCCTTCAGTGATTTTAGGCCTTTACATAAAAACGTAAACTTTCGGGTCAAAGTGCAAATACACAAAAGTATCAAAACTTTATGTAATTGCATAAAAGCCCCAAAAGTACCCATCTTATAGGGTTGGCCGGTTATGGTGAGTAGTAAGTGGTTGGATGGTTTTTGATGAAAAACAAAGTCTTAAAGTCAAGTATGTTGAAAAGGTGATGGGTATGGTGTTGAAATAAATAGGTATGAGTGTGTAAGAGAAGTACCAATCATGTTTTCAAACACATTTTCAACTTTAAATCACTTTTTCAAAGTTGTCTTGTTGATTGAAAAGTCACACCATCCATCATAAAGCAAGACTTTATGTATATAACTTAAAACTTTGAATCAAAACACCAAAGTTTTTGTTCTTGGTATGAGCAAAGCAAGAACATTGAAGAACATTGATAGGCTTAAATGCAAACCACAAAGTAGCACACAAATGTCCTATTGATTTTCCTTATTAATATTAAGATTTGTCAATTGTAGCATATGAAAATAAGGGTCTTTCCCGCAGAAGATTGTTTTATCTAACTACTTAAAATGTCACAAAAACTGGGCTGCTGTCACTACTGACCAGCCACCGAAAAATAATTATTAGACTGACTTACACTTATCTAAATCTACGAAATTTTATACGCACATACTAGACACATAGAGCTACACTCACACAAATTTTTGGGATTTTTGGAGTTGATTTCCTATTTAAATTAAATCGAACAAAAATAGAACAGAGACAGATTTTTGAGTAGTTCGCAAATTAAGAAAAAACGAGTTAGGGGAATTGCTATCCACCACCAAATAATCATGCAAAAATGTTCTGTTTCATTCAAATTCCTTCTATTTCCGGATGAAGATGCTCAAGTTGGCTCAATGTTAGAACTCAACCTATTACTCTTTCTTATGTAGTATGTTAAGAGAATGGCGTTTTCAACTTAACTTAGTCCCTAACAAGCAATCTAGAATGGCGTGTTCATAGATTTAACAAGTAGAAATCATTAAGAACGAAAAGAGTTTGAGTCATCACAAGGCATCGTAAGTACTGGCGTTGTCTTACTTATCCTAGAAATTGGTTCACATGTTAATCGCAATTAACAGGTACTACTCTAGAACATATGTAGGTCCTCATTCGACAAGGGCAAGCACACACATATTCATAGCATTAGAATCCTAGATATGCTTACTAAGTATGCATCCATAGAAAACACATAAAGAATTTATCAATGAGACAAGTAGTGAACCAATTTTCATCTATTCATAAAAGTAATTCAAACAAAATGTCATAACAAACTTGCAATCATATTTGGGGCTTCAAACAGCCCCTAACTACTAAAAATTTGGTTACACAATCCTTAAGTTAAAACAAAAGATAGACATGAGTTTGAGAAAATAGAACCGAAAGAATCAACTAAGGCTCTCTCCTCCTTCCTTCCTTGCCCAATGCTACTTTTAAACCAATTCTTGCTGCATCATTTTCTTCTCCTTAACTCACCCATAATAGCCATTTAGTGATGACAATAAGTGAGAGGAAATGTAAAACAATTGTAACTCCTTGGGTAGCCTTTATGCCAATTACTCCCTCTTAATCTTCATCTTTAATTCCATTTCCTCTTATATTTGAATAGGTGTCAGCTGGTTTGTTCTTGATTGCATCAGTTTTGGCTGCTAGATTTATTGGATTTATTGCTTTCAATGCTTTCTTGTCAGTTACAAACTGCTTAGCCATTTGGAAACCTTTCAGTGTTAAAATGGCCATAACTTCTTCTAGGAAAATGACATTAACAATCTGCGAAATGCTCCAGAAAATAGACATCCGTAGCTTTCTAAGCATATAAGGCTTATTCTCTAATTCATTCCGAGCTGTCCGCAACTTGCTTCCAAAGTCAGCTGACCTCCACAGGCAGTTTTGACGAATTTGTTACTTAAAATTTCACTTGTGTTATTTTTCTTTTCTTTGCTTGACAAATCCTACAAAACACAAAAACAAAGTAAATAACTCAAAAATATAAGGAACTAACTAAGAAAAGACAAGTGAATTTGATATAAAATATATATAAATATAAGCTTATCAAACATCCATGAAAACCCATAAAAGCTCCATGAATGTTTTCCCACAATAAAACTCAAATTTTCACTCCTCAAAAGGGGGTTAACATCCTAGGGTACTTAGGGGTTCCAAAAGTCACTTTAAAACACTTTTAACATGACAAACATGAACCCAAAATCGACCCTTTGGATTTGGCCGAATTTCCCCATAAACATGGCACCAAATTTTAGCTCCAAAATTCATGCTCATATGAACTACATCTACAACATTTGAGATGGCAAATTTTCTAACAAAATTTACATCCAAAGAAGCAAGAATAAAGCTTGTAACAATTACAACATTCAAATCATAAACTATGAAAATACAAAACCCAAAAGGATTCACCAACTACTAGACCTAGGCTCTGATACTACTTGAAGGATATATTTGTGAAAACTAGTTCATTTAAGCAACATCTATGCGTGCAATTAAGAATTAAAAGGCGGAATCATGCTTGTATGCACTCAAAAACAAAACTTTACGCATGAAATTCAAGGCCTAATGAGTGTGGTGAACCAAGACTCAACTCAAGAACAAAGTGAGATGAGAAATATTATACCTTTGTTGATTCCTCTTTGCATAAGCAAAGGCTAATCACCCAAGAGATAGGACCTTCATTCCTTACTTCTTAGCTCCACGGATTTCTTGGATGAGGATGGTAGAAAGGATTGTCCAAGTTCCCAAAATAGAGAACCTCTAAGTCTCCACACCAAGGAGAGCACTGATGAAGAGATGAGTGACCTAGAGGAAGGAAGTTTGCTAGCTATGTTCCTCTAGGGTGGCCGGCCTTCATTAGAGAAGAGAGAGCTTTGTGTTTTCTTCTCTTCCCTTAGAAAACCCTTATGATGAAATGGTTATAAAGTCCTCTATATAGTCCCTTCAATTAAGTGACTAAAAGAACCAAAATCCCTTTCTTTCTCTATATGGACAGCCTCCGTAGAGCTATGGGCTGTTTAGGCCCTTTTGGATCTTAAGTCAATAAGTTGTCATACAACTTATGTTAATGGGTTTGACATTCAAATCCCATTGGGCCTTGCAACCCAAAACTAACTCGAGGTCTATAATGAACTTATTCTTTTGATTAATTAACATATTAATTAATCCTAGCCATAAATAATTAAACCACTTACTTATCCTTACCCATCTCCGTTATTTCTTCAATTTCTACCTTACATGGTGTACAATCCTTTTAGCGAGGCAGTGGGCGATTAGAACTCTTCAAATAGGTTGTGAATTGAAACTTACTTTCAATTATCCCTTTAGTGATTACACACCTTTAGGGCTTCCACAAACCATGAGTGACACCTAGTAGTATATCATGGCTACCCAAGGTAATCATAAGAGGTGGAGAACCTATTCAGTTTAGGATTACAATGCAATACGATCTTTCTCTAATACAATACTCTTGATCACATTGTTTGGTTTGATAGTTTATTCATGTCTACTATCCAATGTGATTCATTTACTTATATGATTACCTTGAATGTGATTTGGAATGACTTCCTAAATCTCATTCATACTCTGGCCAGAGATTCTTAATCATATCACAGAGTATTCTCCCTTAAACAGTTTGAAGGTTAGAGATCCTTTGTTGCACATTTACTTTCATCTTAACCCTAACTATGTTGTGGACACCCTCTGATGGAGTGACTTTGACATAGTCAAAAATCAAGGACTTAACCATAAGACAACTATGATGCCCAAAGGACTACTTTGCATTATCCCAACCATGAGATCTCATGTGACATGAGTATGAGAACTCCTTGTTGATCGTGTTCAATGGACTCATTCTCTATTGAGCACCTACATACTTGTCTTGGTGTCAGTTACACCAATGACTAGAGACCAGTCACTTTCCCTAAGAGAAGACATAGCACGTTCTGATCTTAATGGACCATTAATGCCCAATTGTCAATGCTATGATCAGGAACGTTTAGGATATGTATATGAAAGAGAATGGTCTCATGAATCTAACTTCTTTGGATCACATTCTCTTAATTACATATTCGTTGGACTTATCCTTTAAGCATATAACATTTATATGAGACGACTTAAAACAATAATCTTTGCCCTTTATATTAAACTAGAATAGTTTAACATGTGAAATGTCCATAAAGTATCATCAAATGATTGGTTTTAGGGCACATTTCCAACATTAGGAAGCAGCTCCAAGATAGTTCATCCACCTTGATGCCGATTGTAGTCATTGTTGACTTTGGCATGATGTTTATGGCTAACCTCCATCCATAAGCATGCGGTTGGTTTTGTTCTCCCTTACGTACCTAGAGACGAAGAGAGAAGAAAGGATGGTTGTGAGGCTTTGATCCCAGCAGCAGTTCTTCGTCAATGAAGCTGATTGCATCCTTGGTGGCACAGCATGTGACATATTCATGTGGCCAAAGCTTCAAGCTTTCATCATTGCTTTCTTGTGCTTCGTGCAAGGAGACGGAAATGCGTGGCTTAGTCCATAGGTTCCCCAGCGTATGTTGGCTTAGTAGCTCTTATGTTTCTTTTAAGCTTCCTATTGTTGCAACAGTGGTGCTTTCTCCCTTGTTCCACCCTTGGCTTTATGGCTTGGGGTCTTAACTTCCTTGTCTTTTTGTAGGTCACTAGTGTCCATCCTTCTTCATCGTCGGTAAGTGCATTTTGGTTACTTGCCCCCGACGATGGCTGTGTAAAAGGTGCCGTGCAGCTTGAGCAGGGATAAGAGTGGGCATGCATCACTTGGAGAGGCATAGGATTGAAGGATCCAAACAAAATTGCAGTAGTATGTGTTGCGGTCATGTCTTTAAGGTGAAGTTCAATTTGCCTTTGTGCCAGCTTCATGATAAGCTCCTTAAGGATGAAGCATTTGCCAATAAGATGGCTCACAATATGATGGTATTTGCAGTACCTAGAATTGTTAATGTGATTCATCTCTTCAAGGTGCTTGCATTCAGGTAGTTTGATCATTTTCTTCTCTAGCAAGTCGCCTAGCATTGTGGCCACGTCAGAGTCCGAGAAAGGGTAGGTTTTTTTTGCTCCAGCTCCCTCATGGTGTTTTTGTACCTATCTTAGGTGTGAGAAGGCTCACTTTGTTTTATCTTCTTCGATTTGTTCTTAGAGGAGATCTTGACGAGTGCAGGGGAGGCCTTGATGAGCGTAGTGTTGACGACAAAAGCTTCCTTGGCGGGCTTCTTCCCTGTCTTATCTACCTTCATAGTGAACATCTTGTCCTTCTTGAAGTTGGTGATTGGCTTATTTTTCCCATAGTTGGTGATACTTAGCTCCATGTTGTGGTAACAAGTCGCCAGTTCCTCAAATGTCCTTGGCTTTATGCCTTGGAGGATGTAGTGTAGCCCTCAGTGCATGCCTTGAACGCACATCTCAATGGTGGATGTTTCAGAAAGCCGACCTTGCAATCCAGCATGCTTACAGTGCGGCGAGTGTTATAGAAGAGGTTAATGAATTCCCTTTCAAGCTGATCCCAGTTGTTGATGGATTCCAGCGTGGTTGGTGTACCAGTCAAAGGCATTACCTTTCAGTGAACGCACAAACTACTTCACGAGGTAGTATCCCTCTGTCCCATAGTTGTTGGCAGTTTCGATGAAATGGGCAATATGTTGTTCAGGATTGCCCTTTCCATAGAATTGCAAGAACTTTGCTGGCTAATAACTCCTTGGCATCCTCAAGGCATCAATCTTCTTGGAGTAGGGCTTTGAGTACATCACGGAGTTATGCGAGCTTCCTTTGTACTGTGCCTTGATGGTGTTACTGATCATCTCCTGCAGTTGCTAGATAGAGAGATCCCATAAGTGGTGTTGCTTGGTCCAGTTTCTCCTCCGCTTTCTCCACTAGAGGTTTTTCCTTTTCATCGGCTTCATCCTTTGGTGGATTAACCTTCGAGTCAGTTTTGTCGTCATGCTACGCCTTCAAACGGTTGACGAGTATAGCAATTTGCAAGTCCTTTTTTTTCCACAGTCCTTGTCAGTCTTGCTATTTGCTTCACTGATTTAAGCTAGTTGCTCCTCAATGGAAGTCACTCTAATGGTCATGACTTGCATGGCTACAGGACACAAGATGCTTGAGTTGGCATCAGAAGTCAAAGACTTAAAGTACTTCCTTAGACTTTCTGCCCTTAGTGCCCTTAGTGAGGCTAAGGTGATCATAGGTTCATGCCTCGGGTGATCTTGCTCATTCGGCAGAGTTGATAGAGGGGTGGAAGGCACAGTAGAGAGAGTTCTTGCCTTGCTTTAGGCTGTGACGTCCAAAATGCCACCACTTGCGGGAATAGCTTGATCCTTTCTTAATGCCATTTGTGCTTTTTTCGGATTTGAAGACAGAGATTTCCATCTGAGCGTGCCAAATTTGTAAACAGGAAAATTTTGTATTGATTTGAATTTGTTGGTTACAATCTCTGTTTACAACTTTTCCTCTGATTCAGTCTTCAAATTTGATGTGGATGTATGATTGTTGATCCAAGGGTCGCAATGACTTGATCTTTGATGAATGATTGAATGATTCCTTCAAGTTTTGAGCTTGAAAACAATGTGTGAATAATCTTCACCTCAAGGGTACAACAAAGGTGGTGTTTGATGCAGGATTTCATTGCTTCAAGGGTCTGGGTGACTTGATCTTAAAAGGAACGCTGGTACAAGTTTATAAGCTTGCCACAAAGTCTTGAAGGAATCGGCACGAGCGCTTGTTGATTCTTCAATAAAGTGTTTCGACTTTGGTAGAGAGGAAGCTTCAGCTTTGGTTGAATGTGTTTGAAGAGGCAGATGTTCTTCTGTGTGGAGATTTTTTGACCCCTACGCTTGTGGGAGGACCTTGTATTTATAGGCTTGTCAAGGCTTGCCTTTGGATGGATTTAGCCTTTATTTTTGTCTTGATTTTTTCATGGGAGAATTTAGGCATGTTTTGTGTCTTAATTTCAGCCACTTTACTCATTTAGCCGAAATTCTGAGGTCTTATTGTCTACTTTGTGAGCAATCTTCAATTCTTGCTTGTTTTATGAAGATATCATTTTTTTCCGATTTAAGAGCAATTTGGGCCCTTTTGCCAAATTTAAGGGAGTTTTCTCCCTTTAGCCGAATTTTGGGAATATTTTATACTTCCCTTGCTTGATTTGTGCCACATGTCATTGATGACTTATCCATTTGTGATGAGTTATAAGCCATGTGATGGTTTGCAATGTATCCTTTGTATGCAATGAAATTTACATGTCTATAACGACATAGTTGTCTAGACCAAGAAGAGATCTGATCACTTGAAGGATTTACAAATGGTTCAACAAACTATGGCACTACAACCTCAAGATGAACCCATTGAAGTGTACATTTGGCGTCACCTTTGGGAAGTTACTCGGCTTCATTATCAAGCACTTTGTCATCGAAGTGGACCAATCGAATATTAAGGCCATTCAAAGAATGCCCGAGCCAAGGAATCTACACGAGTTGAAAAGTCTACAAGGATGGCCAGCCTTCATTGGGCACTTCATCTCTAACCTTGCTAGACGCTGTCAACACTTCAGTCGACTCATGAAGAAGGACGTTCCATTCATATGGGATACCGCATGTCGCAATGACTTTGAAAGCATAAAAAAGGTACTTGGCACGCCCACCTGTCTTAGGAGCTCCCGTGCCTGGAAAGTCGTTCATCCTATACATTGCTACACAAGAAGGTTCCATTGGAGCACTCTTGGCACAAGAAAATGAAGACCAAAAGGAAAGAGCATTCTACTACCTAAGTAGAACTCTCATTGGTGCCGAGCTCAACTAGTTACTAATCAAGAAGATATGCCTTGCCCAAGTCTTTGTCGTCCAAAAGCTAAGACACTACATCCATGCTTGCACCATCCACTTGGTTGCTAAAGTTGACCCGGTCAAGTACATTATGTCCAAGCTGGTTCTGACAGGGCGACTAGCTAAATGGGCGTTACTTCTCAACCAACATGAGATCATTTACGTCTCAGCTAAAGCCATCAAAGGATAAGCGCTAGCAGTCTTCCTTGCCGATAATCCAATCCTAGCCGATTGGAAAATCTTAGACCACTTGGATAATCTTCTTTGACGGATTTTCATGAGTAGACGGAGCAAAGGCAAGAGTAGTGTTCATGTCGCCACAAAGACAAGTACTAACCTATTCCTTTAGACCAAGTGAGCTATGCTCCAATAATGTCGCTGAGCACCAAGCACTAATTATTGGACTCTAAATGATGATCGACATTGAAATCACAATGCTAGAAGTGTATGGAGACTCCAAGCTCATAATCAATAAACTCTTGACTGAATATGAAGTGAGGAAAGATGATCTTGTTCCATACTTTTAGGTAGCAACCCAATTCCTACAAAAGTTCGAGGTAGTGATGCTAGAACATGTGCTAAGAAAAGAAAATAAAATGGCAGGCGCTCTTGCTAACCTAGCCTCAAGTATGGCGCTAGGAGAAGATGAAGTTGTGGATGTGCCAGTTTGCCAAAGATGGGTGATCCCGCTCATCACTAGAATGCTACTGGATGATACAAACGTCATCTCAGTACTTCCAGTCGACACTAAAAAATGGAGACAACCACTAGTCGATTATTTGGAGCTTGGAAAGCTTCCAGACGATCCTAGACACCGCTTTGAAATACATCGATGAGCACTTCGCTTCCTCTACTACAAAGAAACACTCTACAGACATTATTTTGAAGGAGTACTTTTAAGATGCCTAGGTGAGGAAGAAGCCAATCAAGCCATGGAAGAAGCATACTCAGGCATATGTGTAGTGCATTAGTTTAGACCAAAACTACATTTCCAGCTCAAAAGAATAGGTTACTATTGGCCAAGCATGGTGAAAGATTTCCTGGAATATGCCAAAAGGTGCCAAGCTTTCCAATTCTATGCCAACTTCATACATCAATTGCCTGAATCATTACACCCTACAGCTACTTCATGGTCATTTGATACATGGGGATTGGATGTCGTAGGACTAATCACACCAAAGTCATTTGCATGAGAAGCCTACATCCTAGCCACAACGGATTACTTTTCCAAGTGGGCTGAAGCCGTAACACTAAAGGAAGTCAAGAAGGAAATTGTTGTCTGTTTCATCAAGAAACATATCATTCGCCAATTTGGTGTGCCTCGCTACATCATTACTGACAAGAAAAACAGTTCTCCAACAAACTCATGGACGAGTTCTACAAGAAATAAAAATTCAATCAACACAAGTCTTCTATGCATCATGCTCCGGGCAATGGTCTTGCAGAAGCATTAAATAAAATGTTGTGCAACCTCTTAAAGAAGGTAATCGGTTGAACAAAGAGAGACTGGCATGAAAGAATAAGCGAAGCACTTTGGGCATATAGGACGACTCATAGGACTCCTACCCAAGCTACACCTTATTCTCTTATATATGGCGAGGAAGTTGTTCTACCACTCGAAAGTTAAATCTTCTTACTAAGGATGGTGATACAAGAAGGCTCGACTGAAATGGAAAACGCAAAGCTACGACTTTAAAAGTTGGAAGCACTTGACGAAAGAAGGCTCAAAGCTCAACAACAATTGGAATGCTACCAAACACGGCTATCCAAGGCATTGAACAAGAAGATCTGCCCAAGGACTTTCCAAACTGGAGATCTTGACTTAGCATTACAAAGGCCCATCATCACAACTCACAAGACAAAAAGCAAGTTCACATTAAAGTGGGATGGACCTTACGTAACACAAGAACTCTACACCAATAGCGCCTACTTAAACCAATGGCAGATTCTTGAAACATTATTACCCTTAAACCAAACAAGCAATGCTCCTCGCTTGCATATGCCTAAACTGTACATGGTACAATGCTCCTCACTTGCATGACCCTAAATTGCAAATGGCACAAAGCTCCTCACTTGCATGAGCCTAAACTGCATGGCACAATGCTCCTTGTTCGCATGAGCTTAAAAGGTGACACTCAATGCTCCTTGTTCACATGAGCTTAGAAGGCGAAACTCAAAGCTCTTAGCCCGCAAGAGCATAAACTGTGTATAGAAAAATCACCATCAAAACCATCAAAAAATAATCCATCATTTCCTTTGAACTACGTCATGACTTGATCCCTCCTTAACCGAGGGTTTGCAAGCAACTTAAAACTTCAAAACTTCGAGTACAGTCACATCACCAACAAAATACAAACACTTTGAAGAATAAAGAGTAAATTCAAAATGTGAATACTTTATTTCTTTAAAGGAAGAATTCGGCTACAAAGCCTTATTACAAAGTAAGAAAAAACAAAGAAGACTTAAAGCACAAAAATGGAAGACACTACCTAAAAGGTATGTTCCTAAAACTATAGCGACGACCTTCAAGCAAGTCTTCTAAATTCTTCAAAGTCTCCACATCGGTGGGAAACAAGGTGGGCACTTCCATGGCCACACCATTCTCTTGCTCTAGGCATAAAATCTCCTCTTGATGCTCAGAAAGTGTAGCTTCCTTCTCCAAGAGAACACCTTGAAGTCGTCATGCTTCGATTTCCAACTACTCGCTTTCATGCCAATGCTTCTAGACACGCCTAGACTGAAGCTAAAGAAGTCCCTGTGGCTTTAAAACCTTTTGAAGCAACTTGCTAAACTTGGGCAATTGATAAGTCTATTGCCGCAACCTCTGGATTCAACTTCTTCAAGGAAACAGCATGCAAAGAAGAATACTCAGTTCAGGCGGCCATAAGTTCGGCAATCTTGACTCTCAAGAGCAAGGAGTCAATGTTAAGGTTGTCAATCGCACAACCAAACTTCGACAAGTCCTCATTGAGCAATGCAAGGTTCTCCAATGGGCACTTTGAGATTCTTTTCTCAATATGGCTTTTGTTATCCATGGCCGCGTGAAGGTTGATGCAATGGAGAAGTTGCTCAGTGCCACCTGTTGGAAATGTGCCCTAAAACCAATCATATGATGATACTTTATGGACATTTCACATGTTAAACTAATCTAGTTTAATATTAAGGGCAAACATTATTGTTTGAGCCGTCTCATATAAATGTTATATGCTTAAACGATAAGTCCAAGGAATATGTGATTGGGAGAATGCGATCTAAAGAAGTTAGATTCATGATGCCATTCTTTCGTAGACACATCCTAAACGTTCCTGATCATAGGATTGCCAATTGGGCATTGACAGTCCGTTAAGATCAGTACGTGCTGTGTCTTCTCTCAGGGAGAGTGACTAGTCTCGAGTCATTGGTGTGAGTGACACCAAGACAAGCATGTAGGTGCTCAATAGAGAATGAGTTCACTGAACACGATCAACGAGGAGTTCTCATATTCATGTCACATGAGAACTCATGGTTGGGATAATGCAAAGTAGTCCTTTGACCTGAGGCATCACAGCTGTCTTGTGGTTAGGTACTTGATCTTTGATTATGTCAAAGTCACTCTATCAGGGTGTCCACAGCATCGTCGGGGTTAAGCCACTTAGCCATGGAGGCAAGTGAATGCGCAACAAGGGATCTCTAACCTTCAAACTGTTTGAGGGAGAATACTCTATGATATGATTTAGAATCTCTGGCCAGAGTATGAATGAGATGTTGGAATGCGTTCCAGATCACATTCAACGTAATCATATAAGTACAAGATTCACATTGGATAGTAGACATGAATAAACTATCAAACCAAACAATTTGGTCAAGAGTATTGTATTAGAGAAAGACCGTATTGCATTTGTAATCCTAAAACTGAATAGGTTCTCCACCTCTTCTGATTAGCTTGGGTAACCATGACATGCTGCTAGGCGTCAACCATGGTTTGTGGAAGCCCACTGTGTTGGAAGTATGCCCACAAAGCCACTCATTTGATGTAATAGCTTTTTGGAATACTTAATGTATTAAACTTTTATATGTTTAATGAAGGGCAAAACTTATTGTTAATCATTATTTATTGTATCTTGTGTTTAAGGAATAAGGGAATCCAAGGAATGTATTTGATCTAAGAGACAAGTGATTTAAGTTAGTTAAATTAACGAGACCTTTCTCTTATGTTCATTCCTAAAACGTTCCTAGCCATAGGATTGCCAATTGGGCACTGACAATCCGCTAAGATTAGTATGTGTTATGTCGACTCAAGCGTGAGTATGAACTAGTCTCAAGTCATTTGGTGTTGGACACTAAGGCAAACACATAGGTGCTCGAAAGAGTAATCGAGTACACTGAACAACGATCAAACGAGAGTTCGAACATACATGTCATGTGAGAACTCAATAGTTGCAATATGCAAAGTAGTCCTTTGACCTGAGGCATCATTGATGTCTAATGGTTAGGTCCTTGATCTTTGATTATGTCAACGGCATTCCATTGGAGTGTCCATGGCATTGTTGGGGTCAAGCTATCTAGTCATGTAGGCATATGAATGCACAACAAGGGATCTCTAACCTTCCATGGTGGAAGGAGAATACTCTAAGATATGATTCGAGAGTCTTTGGCCAAAGCATATGAATATGACTTAGGAAGCTTGTTCCAAATCTTATTCAATTGAATCATATAGAGAAGTATCACATTGGATAGTAGCCATGAAACAAACTATCACTTAAACAATGTGATTAAGAGTATTGTATTAGAGAAGGACCGTATTGCATTGTAGTTGTAACTGGATCGGTTCTCCAACCACTTCTACTTAGCTTGGGTAACCATGACATGTTGCTAGGCATCACCCATGGTTTGTGGAAGCCCTAAAGATTAGCAAACACTAATTTTAAGGGAGAATTGAAATGTGGTTTCAATTCACAATCGATCGTTAAGAGTAACATCGCCCACTACCTCGCTAATTGGAACCTAATGGATCGTACACTGAGTAAGGATATAAGTGAAGAAATTATATGAAATGGATAAGCGATTAAATGGTTTAATTGAAGAATGGTCAAGATTAATTAAATAGTTAATTAATTATACGAAACGTTCGTATTGGGCGTTTAAGTTAGTTTTGGGCTTCGGGGCACAAAAACGTTTTGGTCCACAAGGCCCATTATGTTTAAGTTGTATGACAACTAAAACAAAATGGGCAATTAAGCCCAATAACACTTGAAGGGCCGGCCATATCAAGGGTAGTGGGAACTTGCTTAATTGCAAGTTTGCCACTAACCTAAGAGATGAAGTATAAAGTCATCTTTATAGCTTTGTTTCTAATTAGGGTTTTCTAAGAGAATTTGGGTGAAACATTTTCTCTCATTTTCAACATAGAGGCCGGCCACTTAGGGGAGGAACATCTAGCAATCTTTTCTTCCCTAAGTCATCCATTTCATCTTCACACTACATCTTTGGTGTGGAGACTTAGAGACACCAAACCTTTGGTGTTTTGGAGAACAAATCCTCAAATCCTCAAAGAAGAAAAGGAGCACTAAAAGGGAGGAAATCACAAGGAAGATCCAAGGAGCAAGGAGGTGACTTGAAGGCCCTCCACTTGGGTGAATCCCTTGTGCAATCAAGGATGAGCTTCAAGGGTAAAGAATCTCTAAATTCTTATTCTCTTTAATATTGTTAAAGAGTCTTATGGTTCACCATATACTAGGCTTTGAAAGTCATGGGTTTTATGAATTGTTTTTGGATGCATGCCTACTTTAATTTGTTAATAGTTTGCCTATGTATTCAAATGTTCTTTACATGTTCTTAGCTAGGACATAAATTTTCCTTCAAGTGGTATCAGAGCCTAGGCCTAGTTTATGGTGGATCCTTTTGGGTTTTGTGATTTTTCATAATATGTGATTTAAATGTTGTAAATGTTACAAGCTTTGTTCTTGCTTTGAATATAAATTTTGTTTGAAAATTTAGCATCTCAAATGTTGTAGATGTAGTTCATACAAGCATGAATATTGGAACTAAAATTTGGTGCCAAGTATTTTGGGATTTTCGGCCAAATCCAAAGGGTGATTTTTTGGGTTCATGTTAGGCTTGTTAAAATGGTTTTAAAGTGCTTTTTGGAACCCCTAAGTACCCTAGGATATTAACCCTCTTTTGAGTTGTGAAAATTTGAGTTTTTGGTGAAAGAAAACATCCATGGAGCTATTATGAGTTTTCATGTATGTTCTTCATATTTCTTGAAGTTCTTACCAAGAACAAAAAGTTTTGAAGTTTTGATTCAAAAGTTTTATGTTTACATAAAGTTTTGATTATTAGTTGATGGGTGATGATTATTGGTGAGAAATGATTAAATGGCTTTAATTATGTCAAAGATATATTTTTGAATATTAGTTGATGGGTGATGATTGTTGGTAAGAAATGATTAAATGACTTTAATTATATCAAAGATATATTTTCTTTTCAAACCATCCCCACCATCTTTAATCTCACCCACCAAAATCCACTTACAAAATTTTTTTTTATCAAAAATCTCAATGTTTCTATCCTTGGCCGGCCACCCCTCTAGTGGGGTACTTTTGTGCAATTATATAAAGTTTTGATACTTTTGTGTCTTTGTATTTTGGTCCAAAAGTTTGTGTTTTTTACAAAATGGCCCAAATAAAATGAGAACAAAAATTGTTTTGTCTCTTTAATGAGAATTGGATTTTCATTATATTTAGTTCCATTTAAATCAATTCTATGGATCCAAAAACCAATTGTTTAAAGTTGCTTTCTTAGTTAATTTGATTGATTAAGAAAAGGGTGATTATGAACCAAATGCCTCGATAATTGAGCTATGTGATTGGCCGATTTACATTATGAATGCTTGGGTTTTTTTGTAATGTAGATTTGAATGTAATTTGATTAATTCAAGTTGTTGTATTGGGCATAAGTCCTTCAATTTGTTGTAAAGGGCATAAGCCCATTATTTGTGTTGTAAAAGGGCATAAGCCCTTCTTATTATTTCATGTATTCCTCTTTGTTTATATGTATGCAAATTGGAATAGTTGGGTCCAACGCCCAATAGGAAATAACGGTTTAATTGGATTAAACGCGTAACTAAAATCAACAACTATCTACCTTAAACCCAAGGTCCAACACAAGGCTCGTGTTGGATCAAATCAAACGGTTCATAATCATCCTAAAACCTAATATGACTATATAGTCCATATGAGGATGCAATGCGTTCGTTAGTAGTTCCATATAGTCTCGCTTGTTTCAAACGAAACAGTGGGAGTATTATATGCTACTAAATCATATTAACTTGGACCAATAGTTATGATAGGGCCATGTTCTTTTAATATGATTAAAATGTTTTTGATGTAGCCCAAAACTACTCCCTCAACAAATGAATATTAAGTTGATAAACGAGAGATGTTTTGAACATTTCTTCGTAGGCCTTCCACCGTGGTGGGCTCCAATCGTTTGTGACTTGTACACCGGCTTCACCCTATCATGGGGGAGTACAAAGTGCATGCTTGCACTCAGGAGGAGTCCATAAACATATGATGAGGTAAGTGTAGGCAACGAGGATAGCCAACATCGTATCATCGTGAGGTTATTCTTGAACCCCTACACGAACTAAGCATGGTGGGAATAACTTAACTAAGTGCAATAGTGCCAACATCGTATCATCGTGAGGCAACATTCTCTAGAGGCCAAACAAGATGGGTAATTACAAACGTTGTAAATGAGTAAAGCGTTATTCTCTCATCATTATTTTTGCTAACCAACATCGTATCATCGTGAGGTGGGCTTGGTAATGGTGAGTCTCCCATGCCCCACTAAGAGTTCAATATAACTCTCGAATTCCATTGAGGGATGTGGAGTTTGCCAAAAATAGTGGGTGGTACTATTTGATTCAAGACCCAATCAAGTAGTTAATTAACAATCTAATACGATTTCTGTTATGTTATGTAGTTAACGACATGCCTAAAATACTACCCACCATTATACTTGACAAAATGGCCCAAGACTTTTTCCTTGCATATCTCTCGGATGATTTCACTAAGTTTATTGTAAACTATAAAGTGAATAGATTCGATCATACTTTTAACGAGATGATTGACATGTGCTGTAAATTTGAAAAAGGTTTCAAAAAGGACAGTGGGAGTGAGAATGCAAATACAAGGAAAAGGTTACGTAAGAAGAAGGCAAAGAAATCCAAAGGAACATGCTTTCATTGTGGAAAGGATGAACGTTGGAAGAAGAAATACAGGGTGCGCATTGCGAGCCTTATGACACGAACTTTTGAAGAGACTATTTCGGTCATAGAAAGTGCTTTTACAGTGAGCTCCAATTCCTGGATATTTGATTCAGGCGCTAGTCAACATATCTGTAATACGATGCAGGGACTAGCAGGGAGCAAGACACTACGCAATGGGGAGATGGTTGTGCGAGTTGGGAACGGCGCTAAAATCTCTGCAAAAGCAATAGGCACCTACATGCTTAACCTACCCTCTGGGGAAGTCCTGGAACTTAAAAATTGTTTATATTTTCCTTCATGTATAAAGAATTTGATTTCTATCTCTAAGCTTTTACGAGATGGGCACTCAGTATTGTTTGACAAAATGAATTGCACTTTATACTTGAACGGTCGTATTATCTCTCATGGTAATATGATAGAGGGACTTTTTCACCTAGAGACGAATAGTGGGATACACTGTATTGAAAGCGGGAATACCTCAAAACCCAAAAGGGCTAGAGAAGAAGTTAACCAAGAAAGGATGTGGCATCTTAAACTTGGACATGTGAACCTTGAAAAGATTCGCAAGATGTCGAAAGACGGATATGTCCGCCCATTAGGTAATGACCAGATGGGTACTTGTGAATGCTGTTTGAAAGGGAAGATGACCAAATCTCCATTCACTGGGAAAGGAGAGCGTGCCACTGAAATTCTAGGGTTAATCCACACTGACGTATGTGGACCTATGTCTACTACGTCGAGAGGAGGTTTCTCCTACTATATCACATTCACCGACGATCACTCTCGGTTTGGCTATGTGTATCTTATAAAGTACAAGTCAGAATCCTTTGAAAGGTTCAAAGAATTCAAGAATGAAGTTGAGAAGCAAACTGGGAAACAGATAAAAATCCTAAGATCAGATCGAGGGGGTGAATATCTGAGTATTGAATTCCTAGATTATCTCAAAGAGTGTGGAATAAAATCACAGTGGACTCCACCGGGAACTCCACAACTTAATGGAGTTTCTGAAAGGAGAAATCGAACCTTGATGAACATGGTTCATTCTATGATGAGTTCTGCTGATCTGCCAGTAACATTCTGGGGATACGCTCTATATACAGCAGCTTACTTGCTTAATAGAGTACCTTCCAAATCAGTTTCACAAATGCCCTATGAGATATGGCATGGAAGAAAGCCAAGTCTTAATCACATTAAGATTTGGGGTTGTGAAGCATATGTCAAGAAGCTTGAAGCTACTAAGCTTGAAGCGAGATCAGAAAGGTGCTATTTTGTGGGATATCCTAGAGAAACTATGGGATATGAGTTCTACCATCCTGACGACCAGAAAGTCTTTGTCGCCAGAACTGCTAAGTTTCTAGAGGACGAATTTGTTCTCAAAGAAACTATAAGTAAAACGATGGAAATTAATGAGATTAAAGATGAAACACAAACAAGCACAAGACATATTGACAACCCTGTTCCTGGACCCCAAGCTCCACGTAGATCTGAAAGGGTTAGTAAGCCACCTAAGAGGTATGGCTTAGACAATGACTTTGCGGAATTGTACTTTCTGGGTGACAATGACACAAAGGATGACCCTAGAGACTACAAAGAAGCAATGTCCGACATTGATTCAAAGAGATGGCATGAGGCCATGAAATCCGAGATGGATTCCATGTATCAAAATCAGGTCTGGACTCTTGTAGACCCTCCAGAAGGTATAGTACCTGTTGGAAATAAATGGGTATTCAAGAGGAAGATAGGCGTTGATGGGAACGTGAAGACTTATAAGGCTAGACTAGTAGCCAAGGGTTACAGGCAACGAGAAGGGATTGACTATGAAGAAACTTTCTCTCCTGTAGCCATGATTAAGTCCATTCGGATTTTGCTTGCTATAGCTGCGTACCATGATTATGAAATCTGGCAAATGGACGTGAAGACAACCTTTCTGAACGGCTACCTAGAGGAAGAGCTTTATATGGCTCAACCCGAAGGTTTCGTGTCCAAGTCTGAAAAGACTAAGGTATGCAAGCTTCAGAGGTCCATTTATGGACTTAAGCAAGCCTCCAGGAGCTGGAACATTCATTTTGATACTGAAATCAAATCGTTTGGTTTTACTCAAAACGAAGACGACAATTGTGTTTATCAAAAAGTCGTTGGGGAAGCAGTTGTATTCCTAGTGTTATATGTAGATGACATATTACTATTCGGGAATGACACTGCAGTACTTTCTTCTGTAAAAGTGTGGTTGTCCAAAACCTTCCACATGAAAGATTTAGGAGATGCATCTTATGTACTTGGGATAAAGCTCTATCGTGATAGATCCAGAAAATTAATTGGATTATCCCAATCTATGTACATTGATAAGGTGCTAAGTAGGTTCCAGATGGAACAATCTAAGAAAGGTTTTCTTCCTGTGAGACATGGAATTCACCTTTCTAAGTCCATGGGACCTAAGACTCCTGAAGAGATACGACAAATGAATACTATTTCTTATGCATCTGTCATAGGAAGTCTCATGTATGCCATGATATGCACAAGGCCTGATATCGCATATGCTGTGAGCATTACTAGTCGATATCAATCTAACCCAGGATCAGAACACTGGGCAGCTGTCAAGACGGTCCTTAAGTACTTAAGAAGAACTAAGGACATGTTCCTCGTTTATGGAGGAGCGACAGAGTTGCGAGTGGAAGGTTATACAGACGCAGATTTCCAATTTGACGTCGATGATAGAAGTTCCAACTCCGGATATGTATTCACTCTGAATGGTGGGGCTGTCAGCTGGAAAAGCAAGAAACAAAGTGTAGTTGCTGATTCCACGACAGAGGCTGAATATGTCGCTGCAGCTGAAGCCGGCAAAGAAGCGTTCTGGATGAAGAAGTTCATCACTGAACTTGGAGTGGTTCCAACCATTACGTCACCAGTAACTTTGTACTGTGATAATAATGGGGCGATAGCTCAAGCCAAGGAACCCAGGGCACATCAAAAGAACAAGCATTTTGATAGGCGCTTTAATATCATTAGAAGATATGCTGCCGAGGGGAAAGTCAACATCCTCAAAGTTGCTTCAGCCGATAACGTAGCAGATCCACTAACAAAGCCAATGTCTCAAATCCAGCTTGACCGTCATATGGAAAAGATGGGTATTAGATACATGGGAAGATGGCTTTGAGTGCAAGTGGGAGATTGTTGGAAGTATGCCCACAAAGCCACTCATTTGATGTAATAGCTTTTTGGAATACTTAATGTATTAAACTTTTATATGTTTAATGAAGGGCAAAACTTATTGTTAATCATTATTTATTGTATCTTGTGTTTAAGCAATAAGGGAATCCAAGGAATGTATTTGATCTAAGAGACAAGTGATTTAAGTTAGTTAAATTAACGAGACCTTTCTCTTATGTTCATTCCTAAAACGTTCCTAGCCATAGGATTGCCAATTGGGCATTGACAATCCGCTAAGGTTAGTATGTGTTATGTCGACTCAAGCGTGAGTATGAACTAGTCTCAAGTCATTTGGTGTTAGACACTAAGGCAAACACATAGGTGCTCGAAAGAGTAATCGAGTACACTGAACAACGATCAAACGAGAGTTCGAACATACATGTCATGTGAGAACTCAATAGTTGCAATATGCAAAGTAGTCCTTTGACCTGAGGCATCATTGATGTCTAATGGTTAGGTCCTTGATCTTTGATTATGTCAACGGCATTCCATTGGAGTGTCCACGGCATTGTTGGGGTCAAGCTATCTAGTCATGTAGGCATATGAATGCACAACAAGGGATCTCTAACCTTCCATGGTGGAAGGAGAATACTCTAAGATATGATTCGAGAGTCTTTGGCCAAAGCATATGAATATGACTTAGGAAGCTTGTTCCAAATCTTATTCAATTGAATCATATAGAGAAGTATCACATTGGATAGTAGACATGAAACAAACTATCACTTAAACAATGTGATTAAGAGTATTGTATTAGAGAAGGACCGTATTGCATTGTAGTTGTAACTGGATAGGTTCTCCAACCACTTCTACTTAGCTTGGGTAACCATGACATGCTGCTAGGCGTCACCCATGGTTTGTGGAAGCCCTAAAGATTAGCAAACACTAATTTTAAGGGAGAATTGAAATGTGGTTTCAATTCACAATCGATCGTTAAGAGTAACATCGCCCACTACCTCACTAATTGGAACCTAATGGATCGTACACCGAGTAAGGATATAAGTGAAGAAATTATATGAAATGGATAAGCGATTAAATGGTTTAATTGAAGAATGGTCAAGATTAATTAAATAGTTAATTAATTATACGAAACGTTCGTATTGGGCGTTTAAGTTAGTTTTGGGCTTCGGGGCACAAAAACGTTTTGGTCCACAAGGCCCATTATGTTTAAGTTGTATGACAACTAAAACAAAATGGGCAATTAAGCCCAATAACACTTGAAGGGCCGGCCATATCAAGGGTAGTGGGAACTTGCTTAATTGCAAGTTTGCCACTAACCTAAGAGATGAAGTATAAAGTCATCTTTATAGCTTTGTTTCTAATAAGGGTTTTCTAATAGAATTTGGGTGAAACATTTTCTCTCATTTTCAACATAGAGGCCGGCCACTTAGGGGAGGAACATCTAGCAATCTTTTCTTCCCTAAGTCATCCATTTCATCTTCACACTACATCTTTGGTGTGGAGACTTAGAGACACCAAACCTTTGGTGTTTTGGAGAACAAATCCTCAAATCCTCAAAGAAGAAAAGGAGCACTAAAAGGGAGGAAATCACAAGGAAGATCCAAGGAGCAAGGAGGTGACTTGAAGGCCCTCCACTTGGGTGAATCCCTTGTGCAATCAAGGATGAGCTTCAAGGGTAAAGAATCTCTAAATTCTTATTCTCTTTAATATTGTTAAAGAGTCTTATGGTTCACCATATACTAGGCTTTGAAAGTCATGGGTTTTATGAATTGTTTTTGGATGCATGCCTACTTTAATTTGTTAATAGTTTGCCTATGTATTCAAATGTTCTTTACATGTTCTTAGCTAGGACATAAATTTTCCTTCACACTGCCTCGCTAAAAGGAACCTAATGGATCGTTCACCGAGTAAGGTAGAGTTTGAAGAAACAACGGAGATGAGTAAGAATAATTAAATGGTTTAATTATTTATCTAAGGCTAGGATTAATTAATATGTTAATTAATCAAACGAATAAGTTCGTTAAAGACCTCGGGTTAGTTTTGGGCCGCAAGGCCCAATGGGATTTGAATGTCAAGCCCATTAACTCAAGTTGTATGACAACTTGAATAAACAAAGGGCTTGAAAGCCCAATAAACCCTATAGGCCGGCCATGATAGAAGAATAGGGCTTTTGGTCCATTAGGCCACTTATTTGAAGGGACTATATAAAGGACTTTATAGCCTAAAATTTACATATGGTAATTTTTGGGGAAAGGATGAGAACACAAGCTCTCCTTTCTCTCTAAAATTTCGGCCACCTTGGAGGGATCATCTAGCAATCAAACTCCTCCAAGGTCACTCATTTCTTCTTCATTATGCCTTGGTGATGAATCATTAGAGGTTCTCAATTTTGGGAACTTGGAGAAACCTTTTCATCCATCCAAATCCATGGATCTAAGATGCAAGGAATGAAGGCCCTCTCTTTGGGTGATTAGCCTTTGCTTATGCAAAGAGGAATCTACAAAGGTATTGATTTCTCAACTCACTTTGTTTTGAGTTGAGTCTTGGTTCACCTATCTACTAGGCTTTGAAGTTCATGGGTTAAGTTTTGTTTTTGAGTGCATATAAACATGATTCCGCCTTTTAATTGTTAATTGCATGTTGTTGATGTTGCTCAAATGAACTTGTTTTTCACAAATCTTCCTTCAAGTGGTATCAAGAGCCTAAGTCTAGTAGTTGGTGAATCCTTTTGGGTTTTGTAGTTCATAGTTTGTGATTTGAATGTTGTAATTGTTACAAGCTTTATTCTTGCTTCTTTGAATGTAAATTTTGTTAGAAAATTTGCCATCTCAAATGTTGTAGATGTAGTTCATATGAGCATGAATTTTGGAGCTAAAATTTGGTGCCATGTTTTTGGGGAAATTCGGTCAAATCCAAAGGGTGGATTTTTGGGTTCTTGTTTGACTTGTTAAAAGTGTTTTAAAGTGACTTTTGGAACCCCTATGTACCCTAGTATGGTTGTATGTTATTTCCCTTAAGTTTGAGTGGTTTTGGTATGTTTTTGGGTGAAGAATGTTCATGGAGCTCTTATGGGTTTTCATGGATGTTCTTCATTGTTCTTGATATGTTCTTGCCAAGAACAAAAGGTTTGGTGTTTTGATTCAAAGTTTTGATTTATTTCATAAAGTTTTTGTTTTGAAATATTTCTTATGTTTAAATATATTAGATATTCATTTTGAAAAATTAAAGAAATTTTAGTGGGTAGGTGTGTAATGATTTATTCCATTTCACACACCCCACTTACAAAAACTTTGAAATTTTTTTTAATACTTTGCTTCAATGGCCGGCCACCCTACTCAATTAGGGTCCTTGTGGGGCTTTTATGCAATTACATAAAGTTTTGATACTTTTGTGTATTTGTACTTTGACCCAAAAGTTTACGTTTTTACGTAAAGGTCCAAAATCACTAAAATGACAAATTGTTTTGCTCCTTTAATGAAGTTTTAGCTTTTGTGGAAATTTTTGGGTTCTAGTTGTAATTACATGAAGTAGTGGACTTTTGTGTTTTTACAAAGTGACCCCAAAAGTTTAAGTTTTTGCAAAATGGCCCAAAAGTTGAGGTCATAGCATTTTGGCCCAAATTAGGTAGAGAACAAAATTGTTTTGTCTCTTTAAATGAGAATTGGATTTTCATTTCATTTAGCTCCATCTAAATCAATTCTATGGATACAAAAACCAAATGAAAATGTTGCATTCAAGTTTAATTAGTTAAAGCGTTAATTAATTAAAGAAAGGGTGATTATGAACCTAAGCCTACTATAATTGAGCTATGTGAAAGGCCGTTTCAAATTTGTTTGAACCATGGGAATGTGTAGATTAAATTTTGGTTGTAATTTGATATGATCAATTATTGTAAAAGAGCATAAGCTCTTCTTTACTTTAAAGTAATTTGATTTGATCAATTGTTGTAAAAGAGCATAAGCTCTTATTTACTTTGAAGTACTCCTTTCTTGTTTTATTTGATATGCATGAAATTGGAGTAGTTGGGTCCAACGCCCAATAAGACAACACGCCTTAATGTGATTAAACGCGTAACTAAAATCAATCACCATCCCTAGACCGAGATTCAACACTAGGCTCGTGTTGAATCGAATCAAAGGTTCATAGTCATCCTAAGGCCCTAAGGCCCTAAGGCAACTATATAGTCCATCAATGAATGCAAACCTTATGTTAGTAGTATCATATACTCTTGCTTTAAAAACCGTTTTAAAAGCATAGTGGGAGTATTATATACTACTAAATCAATCATATGGACCAATAGTTGTAATAGGACCAAAATGTTTTAATTGGATTAAAATGTATGTTTATATGTGATGAGACCTAAAAACCCTCAACCAAATCAATATTAAGTTGATAAGCGAGAGATGCTTTGAATATCTCTTCGTGGCCTTCCACCGTGGTAGGCTCCAATCATTTGTGACTTGTACACCGGCTTCACCCTATCATGGGGGAGTACAAAGTGCATGCTTACACTCAGGAGGAGTCTATACGCATATGATGAGGTGAGTGTAGGCAACGAGGATGGCCAATATCATATCATTGTGAGGCTATTCTTGAACCCCTTCATGAACTAAGCATGGTGGGAATAACTTAACTAAGTGCAATGGCGCCGATATCATATCATTGTGAGGCAACATTCTCTAGAGGCCAAATAAGATGGGTACTTGCAAGAGATGCAAATGAGTAAGCGTACTCTCTCATTATTATTAATGCTAGCCGATATCGTATCATCGTGAGGTGGGCTTGGTAATAGTGAGCCTCCCATACCCTACTAAGAGTTTCCTCTAAAACTCTTGAATTCCGATGAGGGATATGGAATTTGCTAAAAATAGTGGGTGGTGCTATTTTGATTTAAAGACCCGGATCAAATAGCTTAAAATCAATCAATTTATATTCGTTATGTATTTGTTTACCAATATATTTGCAAACACTATCCAAAACTTGACAAAGAAAAACCGAACGCTTTAGTTTCCGAACTTGGTACCACAATCCCATAGATTGTCTTGAATGGATTGTAAAAGTACCTAAGTAGTCTCATCCTCACAATCTTCCTATTGATAATGTATCAATGGAAGAACATGTTAGATAAGTCTACCATGAAGAGGACAATGCAAACTCTAGTGCTTGTCTCTTTGTTACACGAACAAGGAACTTGAGAAGTAAGCACAAGGGCATGGACACTTTATGTGCCATGATTCTTCACTTACAAATTGTTGTATGAAGAAATGAGAGTTGCCTTGAACAACTCTTGAAAGTTTGTTATTATGTTTAGAACATAATGGTTGGTTGACAAAAATAGTCCATTTATATGGACTTATGATGATTTTGAATCATTGAGTGTTGAAGTGTTAAACCACTTAACGAGACGGAAATTAGGCAAGGACTTCACCTTTGTGTCCCTATCCTAATGGTTCACTAAGTTTATTGTAAACTATATAGTGAACAATAACCACACACTCTCCAAATTGTTTGATGTGTATAACACAATTGAAATAAGTGTCAAGAGAGATAGTGGGAGTTTAGGGACCATGACTATTGCAGTCAAAGGAGAAGTCAAATGAAGAAGGCAAAATAACTCCAAGGGAACAAACTTTCCTTATGAAAGGATGGACATTGGAAGGGGTATTTGCAAGAAATGTCTTGCAAGTGTCAAGAACACACCTTTCGAAGGTGTTGTAATATGTTCTTGAAATAGTTCAAAACAGTTGGTTCTTCTACTTGAAATGCTTGATTCCGTATTAGTAACTATGTTTTACAATTGTTGTAAAAGTGTGCTAATAAAAAGTAGAAGATTAATGAGAGAAGAGAAAGTACTTCACATTCGGAAAGTGAATAAAACATAGATCTCTGCGAAAGCGGATTGTACTTACTTCCTCATATGAACTACCAAAGAAATTGGAAAATACTAAAGATTGTCTTTACATTCCAATTTTAAGGAACTTAAATCCGTCACTATAGTAGAGATGGATAAATGTTTTGTTTGACAAAACATTGTTCTTTATTAATCAATAATTAGATTATTGTAATTTAATTGGTTGTCTCTATAGTAGAGATGATGTGGTAGTTTAACTGTTTAGAAATACGATGATGCTTAAAACCCAAAAGGTTGCAAGGGAGTGACTAATCCCAACTGAGTTGTGAAACCTCTAAAACATAAGTTACGAGTTGGTCATAGATGGATGCTTTGGATCGTTAGATCCGGATCCAATACCTTCTTGTTAAAATTGTATAGAGGCGAAATGTTCGAATCTTTATTCTTTTGGAAAGAAGAAAGAATCACAAAGTTGTCGAGATTAATTCACTTAGATGTTAGTGGCACTTATCCACAACATAATACTACTCATGTTGTATGACATTCACCGAAGATCACTCTCGGTTGGACTATAGTTTATTTTGAATAAACACAAGTCCGAATACTTTGCAAAAGGTTTCAAAGAATTCAAGAAATGTAAGTTGATGAGTAAGACGTCTAAAGTATTTACCTCCTTGGATTTGATCCAAGGAAAGATAACACTTTAGATGAGTTTCCTTGAAAGATATCAAGGAAAATAGCATCATAAGATAATGAATTTCTCCATTAGGAGAAGAACGAACTTGAATAAAATTTAGTTCGTTGGATGTTATCTATTACCCATATATAGGATATATATACTTCTAAAACAATATGATTGTCAATTAGAAGATCTTCCAAAATTTTCATAACTCCATAAGATGTAGTTGGAAAGAAAGACAAATCTTAAACATGTTAAGATTTGGGGTTGTGTGCTAATAAGCAATATTTGTTTGATATGATCAACAAATATAACAACCTAGTTCCTACACCACAAGCTCCAAGGTAGTCGAGAAGGATATATAAATCGTCTCAGTTGAATGGTTTGAACTTTATGACTATGTCATAGAGTTACACCTCTTAATTCGAAAGAAATAAGAATGAAAATCCTTATGACTACACTGAGTGTATATATATGACATATACTCAAGGAAATGGTAAAGTACCATTTGAATCGAAATAATGAAACCTTAATGGCTAATCAGTAGCTTAAGGTGACTACACTCAAAGAAAATGGTTGACTTTGAAGAAACCGTCTTTGACATAGTCTTAGTTTCAATTAATTCGAAGATTGCTAGAAACAACTAAATGGTGATTCAATGTTTGGACATAATATTGGTTTCCGAAACCATTGTCAAGATAGTCTTGATAATATATGTCTAAAACTAAGAATCACAAGACATATAAGTTGTAGAGATCCATCCATCATGAATCTCAGCAAGTTAGTGGGAGCTATAAGCATCTTATGAGAAAAAGGATCAAATCGTTTGATTTCTCATAAAGATGTAAATGAATCTTTTGTTTACTAGGTTTACAAAAGATTAGTGGGAGTTAATCATATTCCTAAATTTGAATATATATACATGATATATATTAATTTTGAAAATGAAAGGAATTCTTCATCGTTAAAGTTATGACTTTAAACATTCTATAATGATAGAATGTATATGGGAGACATAGTCTATATACATGGGATGGAAATCTATAATGATAGATTTCAAGATATAATTGGATTATATCAATCCTAAAATAGACAAGAGATGCTAGGAAGTTTCTCATATGATGATAAACTTCAATTAGAATGACAATACTAGTGAGACTAGGAAGTTGTTCTTCTCAAAGGGAATGTACCCTTTGACTCCCAAAGAAATAATGCGTAAATAGAATCCTTTATGCATACGCAGAAAGGTGATTTATGTATTTCTTATTGTATGAAAACATTGATATAAGTTGTACCTAGAACGGTACAAGATGATATCAGTGCAAGCCCAGGATCAGAACCATGGCAACTGTCAAGTGAATCCTTAGGTATTTAAGAAATACTAAGGATGGATTCCTCAAGAATGAGGAAGAATTAGAGTAACGTAATGAAAGCGTAAATGTATTAGATTATGAATCTAATCCATCATAGAATATCTCTTCATTATGAATGAAGTCATAATGAGATATCTCTTTATTATGACTAAAGAGATATTTGGGTGGAAACGTTAAAAGTAATGACTTTAATGTGTTCCATCATATATGCAAAATATATTGCTATATAGAAGCTTACAACATTGTTGTTTGGATGGGAAAGTTCATTTATGAACTCTCCATTCGGTTCCAACCAGAAAGTGTATGACACTAATGGGGCGATAGCTCAAGCCAGGGAATCAAGGTCTCATCAAGGTCCGAACTCAAATGAGAGACTGAACCACATGATTGAGAATCATGTATAATGGTGACGTCATTATTCTCAAGGTTGCTTCTATGGATAACATATAGATATCCATTGTCTAGGCCTACTACTCAGCCATTTATGAAATGACTACAGAAGAGGTATCATCACTGATGACTAAGCTGATTGGCTCTAGTGCAAGTGGGAGATTGTTGGAAATGTGCCCTAAAACCAATCATATGATGATACTTTATGGACATTTCACATGTTAAACTAATCTAGTTTAATATTAAGGGCAAACATTATTGTTTGAGCCGTCTCATATAAATGTTATATGCTTAAACAATAAGTCCAAGGAATATGTGATTGGGAGAATGCGATCTAAAGAAGTTAGATTCATGAGACCATTCTTTCGTAGACACATCCTAAACGTTCCTGATCATAGGATTGCCAATTGGGCATTGACAGTCCGTTAAGATCAATACGTGCTGTGTCTTCTCTCAGGAAGAGTGACTAGTCTCGAGTCATTGGTGTGAGTGAAACCAAGACAAGCATGTAGGTGCTCAATAGAGAATGAGTTCACTGAACACGATCAACGAGGAGTTCTCATATTCATGTCACATAAGAACTCATGGTTGGGATAATGCAAAGTAGTCCTTTGACCTGAGGCATCACAGCTGTCTTGTGGTTAGGTACTTGATCTTTGATTATGTCAAAGTCACCCTATCAGGGTGTCCACGACATCGTCGGGGTTAAGCCACTTAGCCATGGAGGCAAGTGAATGCGCAACAAGGGATCTCTAACCTTCAAACTGTTTGAGGGAGAATACTCTATGATATGATTTAGAATCTCTGGCCAGAGTATGAATGAGATGTTGGAATGCGTTCCAGATCACATTCAAGGTAATCATATAAGTACAAGATTCACATTGGATAGTAGACATGAATAAACTATCAAACCAAACAATGTGGTCAAGAGTATTGTATTAGAGAAAGACCGTATTGCATTTGTAATCCTAAAACTGAATAGGTTCTCCACCTCTTCTGATTAGCTTGGGTAACCATGACATGCTGCTAGGCGTCAACCATGGTTTGTGGAAGCCCTAAACGTGTATAATCACTAACGGGAGAATTGAAAGTAAGTTTCCATTCACAATCGATTAGAAAGAGTTTCAATCGCCCACTGCCTCGCTAAAAGGAACCTAATGGATCGTTCACCGAGTAAGGTAGAGTTTGAAGAAACAATGGAGATGAGTAAGAATAATTAAATGGTTTAATTATTTATCTAAGGCTAGGATTAATTAATATGTTAATTAATCAAACGAATAAGTTCGTTAAAGACCTCGGGTTAGTTTTGGGCCGCAAGGCCCAATGGGATTTGAATGTCAAGCCCATTAACTCAAGTTGTATGACAACTTGAATAAACAACGGGCTTGAAAGCCCAATAAACCCTATAGGCCGGCCATGATAGAAGAATAGGGCTTTTGGTCCATTAGGCCACTTATTTGAAGGGACTATATAAAGGACTTTACAGCCTAAAATTTACATATGGTAATTTTTGGGGAAAGGATGAGAACACAAGCTCTCCTTTCTCTCTAAAATTTCGGCCACCTTGGAGGGATCATCTAGCAATCAAACTCCTCCAAGGTCACTCATTTCTTCTTCATTATGCCTTGGTGATGAATCATTAGAGGTTCTCAATTTTGGGAACTTGGAGAAACCTTTTCATCCATCCAAATCCATGGATCTAAGATGCAAGGAATGAAGGCCCTCTCTTTGGGTGATTAGCCTTTGCTTATGCAAAGAGGAATCTACAAAGGTATTGATTTCTCAACTCACTTTGTTTTGAGTTGAGTCTTGGTTCACCTATCTACTAGGCTTTGAAGTTCATGGGTTAAGTTTTGTTTTTGAGTGCATATAAACATGATTTCGCCTTTTAATTGTTAATTGCATGTTGTTGATGTTGCTCAAATGAACTTGTTTTTCACAAATCTTCCTTCACCACCAAGGTTTGGCCCTTTACGAGAGATCTTGGAGCTAGCTGGCAAAGGTGTTAGATGCATGACGGGCTTTTGCATGCCTTCATCTACACAAGGCAAAGTTGGGCAACTTGACAGATTTGGAACAAGCTCTGCAATAGGTGGATCCCTAATTTCCTCATTTTTACGTGGATTGCCTTCAAATAACTTCTCCATAAAGGAATGAATGCCCGCATTCGCCAAATCAAAAGAACAAGAATGCCCAGCCTAAAGAAGACAAAGAAAGGTGTTAGAAACAAAAGCTAAACCAATGAAAGCAGAAGAAATCACAAGAACGAAGGAAATACATACATCTTGCCAAGGAGCTACACTCGCACAATCAAAAGTGCTAGCTGCGTAGGAACCACAAAACAACTATTTCTCGGTGCATCATTGCGTGAATGAGAAGAATTGGTGTCTCTTGCCATCCCTAAGTCTTCACGATGTATCTTTGATCACCAACCTACCTAGGCACGGGTCACTAGATTACTCTTGAACTTGTTCTTGGCTGGTAGGGTGATAGAAGCATTTGTACATGAGTGGGTACAAAACTTCCAATGCATATACATGGCTTGCAAAGATTCCGACAGTGAGTTTTCCTTCAGCTTTCCTAGCACATGTTGGACAAACCAAACTGCTTGCGGAAATGGTGAGGACTATACGGCTGAACAATACATCAGTCTCCATGATGAAAAAAAACATACCCCAAGCAAGAACTTATGAGATAAGACAAGTCTGAGAAACAAAGGTGTGAATCATCTATGAGACCTTGCCACCCCGAGCCAAATCTCACCAGATGGTTCATCTTCAAACCCTCACAACTTCTAAACAATGCTCGTGCTTGCAAATCATCCAGTCTTTTTGTAACATGCCACATTGCCCAGGGGAGTGGATCTTGTAAGCCTTATATGTATATTCCCATCTCTACCTAGCACGAGGCCTTTTGGGAGCTCACTGGCTTTGGGTTCCATTGGAACTTCGAAGTTAAACGAGTTAACGTAAGAGCATTCCCAGGATGGATAACCCACTGGGAAGTTCTTGTGTAAGTTCCCAGAAACAAAACCGTGAGGGTGTGGTAGGGGCCCAAAGCAGACAATATCATGCTACAATTGAGTCGAGCCTGGGATATGGTATGGGCCCGGGCCGGGATGTGATAATTTGGTATCAGAGCCAATCCCTGGTCGGAAGTGTGCTGACGAGGACATTGGGCCCTAAGGCGGGTGGATTGTAACATCCCACATTGCCCAGGGGAATGGATCACGTAAACTTTATATGTATATTCCCATCTCTACCTAGCACGAGGCCTTTTGGGAGCTCACTAGCTTCGGGTTCCAACGGAACTCTGAAGTTAAGCGAGTTCACGCGAGAGCAATCCGTGAGGGTGTGGTAGGGGCCCAAAGCGGACAATATCATGCTATGTTAGAGTTGAGCCTGGTATGTGGTGGGGGCCCGGGCGAGGATGTGACACTCTTCGCAGAAAGCACAGCAGAGTACTTTGTCATCAAAGGCCCCAACTTGACTGAAGTTGTTGAAGAAGACCCTAACTTGTCTAAAGTTGACGAAGAAAAATGAGTGCCAAAATACTCAGCCAACCAACCGTACACATAGTAGTAGTGAAACACTGCAACATGATCTTCGGTGCTCATTGAGTTCGAAACAATACTCAAGCTATCCTAAATATTGGCTAAAATCGGAATAGCAAAGCTGAAAGATTCACTTGCAGCCATCTCGCTAGTCACTTTGAAGATTCTGATGCGGATAAAGTTGACGTCGTCTTTGGGGAAAACAAACTTACAAAGCCAACAAGCTAAGAAAATGGCTAGGTAAGATTCTTCCATGTGCTCTGATGCTATGCCAAGATCCTCAAACACATTCAACCCGATAAGGTAATGGCACTTAGTTAAACCAATGGCACCTGACGAGTCTGAGTCTCCCTTTGGCTTAGTGGTCTTGTTGCGGCCACTTTTCTTAGAAGGCTTTCTGTACTTCATGCATCCCAATACCAAAATTGGATCCATGAAGAAGTCTTCACGCCTGACTTACCCTGAGCCTCCTGGAAAGCTTATGATATGCCTAAAACAAATAGCGGCAACTCACAGGCAATCCTCGGCTATTGCGATGATCAATTTCATCCATGGTAAAAACAACCTCGTCGCAAAACTTACCCTGGATCGGTAAGCCTTCTATCTTAGGGATATCCCAAAGTGAAATCGACATCTCCTTTTGTGACATGTGAATTGTGTTGGTCACTGAACACCAATCCTCAAAGAACGCATGAAGGACAGAAGGATGGCTATCATAACTAAACAAAATTCATACATAGCGTGATAAAGGCCCACATTGGTAAGTACATCTTTGGATCGGCTTAAGACATCTTCAAGCCACTCCTAGTAAAACTCAGCAAAGACGGCTTCTCCAGTAGTTGACAAGTTGCTATTCCAAGTCATAGCTCTGCTACAGATGCAATCACTAAGCAGCTCAAACGAAGCTAGTGGATTGTCATGAACATGGTGAGAAGGATTCAAGATAAGAATCCTCAATGTACACACCTTCTTCTTTTTATTTTATTTACCAAAATCTATCACCTCCCAAGATACTTCAGAAGGCTATAACTTGATATGCATCGAGTTATCTTTTATGAGAACAATAAGCGCCTTAGGGACAGTCAACGGCGCAAAAAGCTTCAACGTCGTTCCCCTATCTTGCTAATTGCCTTCCTTCGCAAGAATGGTGATTGTATTGCTCTTAAAGCACTTGAAAAATACCATGGCTATAACAAAAACAAACAAGGCAACATAAGCCTAAAATATGGGATAACAGGAAGAAGGAAAAAAATTGCTTCGCTAAAGTAAAAGACATGCAAGACAAACCTTGTGAACTTTGAAGGATGACGATGACAAAGTCACAACGACGAAAAGAAATCAGCCACGAAGCTTGAGCAGCACAGCAAAAAGGGCAGCTACAAGATGGTTTTTCAAAGCACACTGCAGTGGCAGAGAAAACCAAAATGCTACGCAATCACACTGCGCAACCTCACTGCATGGCAACGTCACCATCGAGGGAAACTGTGACTAAAAAGCAATACACAGTGGAACGTTGCTATAGTCTTTTGCACAAGACCTAAAAAGTGACACACTACAACAAGGTCCAAGCGGCAAAAGGCACGGCTCCAAGTAGCTACAAGCCATAGCACCAAGCAGCAAGCAAACCTATAGCAAATCCAAGTAGCTATAAGGCACGGCAACAACAAAGGCAACGCACAGCAATGATGTTTTGTGACGAAAACACACACCCAATTGCCCTATCAATAAGGTTCAGTTGCTTCCTAATGCTATAGGGAGAATACATACCAAATAGCAAAAGAAAATCAAAACAAGGAAGCACATTCCAGCTGGAAGAGTGAAGCAAATTCCAAGCAAAAAATGGCAATGTAGTTTCAGCCAACAAGGGAAAAACATGCTGTTTTTTGCACCAAAAATCACCAAAGAGAAGAAAAGGAAACCAAAAATAAAAAATAAAAAATAAAAAAATAAAAAAATAAAAATTAAAGGGCTTTAAATTTCCAAAACATCAAAGGAAAGTACCTTTCCTTGCCAAAATACAAAAGGGAATCCCTCCAAAGCAAGCACAAGCCTTCAAGTTTCCCAAACTAAAAGGGAAAACACTCTCCTTGCTGTGAAAAAGAAAAAGGGAAAGGAAAAAAAAATGCAAATCCTACTTACCCAAGGACAAGCATTAAATCTTTCTAAAACCTTGAAGGAAATCACCAAAGCTGTCTAATATTTTGAAGGAAATCACCCTTATTACCAAATTGAAGGAGATTCCTACCTAAAGAAGGAAAAACATTTTTGTCCTATAACCACAAGGAAAAAGTTCAAAAATACACCAAATGTATTTCGTCAAAAAATTATGGAAAATCAATAAGCAAAATAAGTATGTGCCGATTTATCCATTTACAAAATTTCTTTCAAGATCAAGCCTCTATGGCTCTTGAAGAAAAATTTCATTTTCTTTCAAGATCAAGCCTTTACGGCCCTTGAAGAAAAATTTCATCTTCATTCAAGATCAAGCCTATAAGAACCTTGAAGAAATGTTTCATCCAAGAGATACGCCTCTACGGCCCTTGAAGAAGTAAACTAAATCAAGATCAAGTCTCGACGACCCTTGAGTTAGAACATTCACATTGCAGGACTTCAAAACATGTTTCCTACATGTGACAAGCACATGCCAACAATGCACCTTGAAGTGGGGGCATTTGTAGGCATGTAAATTTCGTTGCATACAAATGATGCATCACAAAGCTCCACGTGGCATACAACTTATCACAAATGGACAAGTCATCAAAGATATTGGCACAAATCAAGCAAAGGAAGTACAAAACCTTCCCAAAAGTCGGCAAAAGGGAGAAAATCCCTCTTAAAATTGGCAAGGGGTCCAAATTGCTCCTAGAACTGGAAAGAAAGTTGAAGCATCTTCATAAAACAAGCAAGAATTGAAGATTGCTCCCTAAATAGGTAACAAGCCCTGTAACTCGGCCAAGGTAAGGGAAAGTGGCTGAAATTAAGACACAAAACTTGCCTAAATTCTCCCATGACCTAATCAAGACACAAATCAAAGCCAAATCCACCCAAAAGCATGGCTTTGGAAGTCTATAAATACAAGGTCCTCAGACACAAATAGGGTTCGACAATTTCTACATTGAAGGGCCGAAATTCTCACAGAAGAAGAACCTCTACATGAAGCTTTGAAGACTAATATACTGCCAAAGCTCTTTTCAAAGAACGCACAACCAAAGCTGAAGTTTTCTTCGACCAAAGTCGAAGCATTCCCTTGAAGAATCAACAAGTACTCGTGCTGATTCTTTCAAGATTTTGTTACAAGCCCAAAACTTGTAATGATGTTCGTTTCAAGATCAAGTCACCAAGACCCTTGAATCAATGAAATCCTACATCAACATTACCTTTGCAACAACCCAAAACCTGAGGTGAAGACCATCCACGCATTGTTTCAAGCTCAAAACTTAAAGCAATCATTTAATTGTTCATCTGAGATTAAGTCATCAGGACCCTTGGATCAACAACCTACGCATCTACATCAAATTTGAAGACTGAATCAGAGGAAAATTGTAAACAGAGATTGTAACCCTACAAATTCATCAATACAAATGTCACGTCTTAGCCCGGGCCCCCACTATATCCTGGGCTCAACTCCACCGTAGCACAATATTGTCCACTTTGGGCCATAACCACGCCCTCGCGGTTTTGTTTTTGGGAACTCACACGAGAACTTCCTAGTGGGTCACCCATCCTAGGATTGCTCTCGTGCGAACTCGCTTAACTTCAGAGTTCCTACGGAACCCGAAGCTAGTGAACTCCCAAAAGGCCTCGTGCTAGGTAGAGATAGGAATATACAGATAAAGCTTACATGATCCTCACCCTAGGTGATGTGGGATCTCATAATCCACCCCCTTAGGGGTTTGATGTCCTTGTTGGCACATTTTCGACCAGGGATTGGCTATGATACCAAATTGTCACATCCCGTGCTCAACTCTACCATAGAACAATATTGTCAGCTTTGGGCCCTGACCATGCCCTCATAGTTTTGTTTTTGGGAACTCACATGAGAACTTCCCAGTGGGTCACCCATCCTAGGATTGCTCTCGCGCGAACTCGCTTAACTTCGGAGTTCCTACGGAACCCGAAGCCAGTGAGCTCCAAAAAGCCTCGTGCTAGAAAGGGATGGGAATATACATATAAGGCTTACAGGATCTTTCACCCATGGGCAATGTGGGATCTCACAACAAATCTACTTTGTACACATGTTCTTGTTTCATTCGTTACAGAATTTTCGTGTTTGCACCCATATGATAGCTTAACCCTAACTATGTCCTGGACACCCTCAAATGGAATGCCTTTAGCATAGTTAAAGAACTTTGCATTATCCCAATGAGTTCTCAGGTGAAGTGAGTATGATAACACCTTGTTGATCTTGTACAATAGACTCACTCTCTGTTGAACACTTACATACTTGTCTTAGTGCCATTCACATCAATGACTTGAAACTAGTAACTTTCCAAGAAGAGAAGACATAGTATGCACTCATGTATCCAGATTGTCATTGCCCAATTAGCAATCCTACGGTCAGAACATTTAGGATATATATGTGCATGAAAGAAAATGGTCTCATGAATCTAACTTCTTCAGATCACATTATCTTAATTACATATACCTTGGACTTATTGTTTAAGCATGTAACATTTAATGAGACAACTTTAAACAATAATTTTTACACTTACATTAAACTAGAGTAGTTTAATATGTGAAATGTTCATAAAGTATCATCTCATGATTGGCCTTATGACACATTTCTAATATGGTGTAGTTCTAAGGAAGGAATATGTATGATGTGTGTTACATCGGATAACATCATTGACGAAGGTGCCTAGGCATGTAGGAGCGAAACAGCTTCATGGATGTGTCTAATCATAGATGAACGACATGTAGAGAATAAGTGTATTGTGAGATCTTTGTAGAGAACATGAGATTAGAGAGATCCAGAGATTAAAGAGTTGTCCTCCTAGAGAATATTAAATTATTCGACCGAAGATCCTCGATAAATATCCAATCTAGGGTATTATTGTGATCTTGAGAGTCCTTGTAGGGAGAGTAATCCCTACTAATCGGGAGTGTATCTATGATGGAATCTAGGACAAGATATCCAATCCTCCTAGGTTTATGATTACTTTGTCTCATCCTTAAGATATCCTAATTTGACATGAATTAAGGTTCTTTACTTGGGAGACAAGTAATACAGGTTGCGGACTTAAGCTTAGTATGACTAGAATGCTGTTTAACTAGAAAGCTTGACTGGTCCGATAGTTCAGGAACATGAGCTAGGGACATTCTAGCAATTCTTACCACCTAAGACGCCATATGTCATGATACTAAAATTCATGGTCCCATAGCAAAGAAAGAACCAAAGTTGTGCCTCTCCCACTCAATGGTACAATTTTTTGTTAAAACTTAAAAGTCAATTAACCACAATTCTCCATCACTTAAATCTCATCTACTAGCAATAACTAGTAGTGAAACTCTCTCAATCACCAAATTCATGTTCAAGCAAATTCCTTGTCTTCATGCAAGGCCCATGGAGAATTTAGGAGCTGAACAAGTGTACCGGAGGCTGTATATAGATCGTGAGAAATACTAAAATGACTATCATTTAATCCAAAGGTCATATGGTTTCGAATTTGGGTGATCTTTCGTATACATGATCTTTGAGGGAAGACCTAAAGATATACGATTCAGATCATTGAAAAACATTTCAGAGTTGGCTCCACAAAAATATGTGTCAAAAGCGTGTGTCCTCGAATTCAACCCATATATATATATATATATGTTATAAACATTGTATTTAAGTGTGATTGTGTAAATCCTAGATTAGATTTTATACTAGTTATTCTTTCCTATTAGGACTTGTATTCCTTGGAGAAGGATTTTTCCCTCCCTTATTATAAGGGGGAATAACACATTATCTACACAACTTTACAAACACGTCTCTCTCCCTACTCTCTCTCTTTGTCGCGCCCCCCTCTCCCTATTAGCATGCTCTTATCGCTGCGCTTAGGAATCTGACGTGAAAGTTTGCTACATCAAACCAGTTCATCGATATCATCACGCAATCAAGTTCTTTCAAAACAACCATTTTTGTCTTGATATTTTTGCAGCCCTGATAGCATGAACATTCACCATTATGCATTATCCAACTTTATGTTTTTCAAATTTTAGATTCTACATAAATTGTGTATGCATTATATTGATGCGAGAATTACTTGACACTCAAATTAAACCCTCGTTTGACAATTGTAGTAGAATGGATAAGTGAGGGATCGTTCTAGACCGGGGATTAGGAGGGCTTGCTAAAACCTTCTAAATTGACTTAAAAACATAAAAACTCAATATAAAACACTATTTAATGCTCGAAGAAAGCAAAACAAAAAATAAGAAAGATTAAGACTAAGACTTCAACGAAATAGGGGGGAATTGGATTTGGACGAATTTAAACTAAAATGGATACTTGGAAACAAAACAAATTGTAAATATGGATAGATTGTAAACAAGTGTTGTGAAATTAGATGGTTGGTGAATTAGCTAGAGGTTCTTTCTCCACACATGATATTTATGCATATGAATCAATTTCCAGTTATTCCTTCATTGAATTATGAACGACAATGCCCCAAATTAACCGTGACATCACTAGTTAACCCTCAGATTTTCCTTATATTATTGGATTGGATGGCATCATTCGACAACCCAAAACATTCTCAAAAGTTCCCTACATGTCATCATAATAGAGATACAATCGAAGATCATTAAGAATAATGAAAACCATAAGCATTGACAAAGCATTTGCAACTATGACATCATGTTACTCATGCTAAGAATTAAACTTAACGCGATCGTGACAAGCGACCTTCACTACTTTCAAGTATAAGTTAGTAACGATTATGTGAAACCTTCTTAAACTTTAGCCACATATTCATGCATGCTAATTAAGTGTCGACCCTCAATCAACAAACACAAATAAGTTAATCATCAAATAGTTAAGCCAATTGCATTCACGAATCAAGAGTTCATAACCGGAATTCATCAATTCATATTACATAAATAATCATGGTATTGAAATCACCCCTAGCCAAAAAGGGTTTAGTTCCTCATAACTTTGAAATCAAAGAAACACCTAAACATTCCAACAACTCAAACTTGAATTGTATGAACGTTTAGGCACTCTTCTCTTCCATTCCTCATATTACAAAACAAAGAGAATTGAATTTAAACATTGAAATCAAAGAAACGCGTAAACATTCCAACAACTTTGAATTGTATGAACGTTTAGGCCCTCTTATCTTCCTCTTTATTGTGGCACAAGGACTAAGGGATGTTGTTGGTGTGTTGAATGGATTGGGGGATTATGGAAATGGAAGAAATGGAGGAGAAATGGAAGGGAAATGGAGAGAAACTCACGGCTAGGGAGAAGATGGAAGTGTTTGTGGTGTGTTGTGTATGAAATGAGATGATATTTGAATGAATGAATGCAAGGGTATTTATAGGAGTAATGGAGGGAACATGACAGCTAGGAGGTGGGTGGAAATGTGGCTGCATGTTTGGTGAATGATTATGAATGAATGCATGTGACTTGGCTAGGTTGGAAAGCTGGAAATCTGAAAATGCAAATGGGAATGCTGAAATGCAAAGGTGGCCACGGTTTTGAGTGTGTTTTGTGTTGGAAATGCATGTGAATGCATGTGAATGTTGTTTGTGTGAAGTGTGTGTGGGTTAAAGAGTGAATGGTGGCTGAAATAATGATGGAAAACAGCTAGGAGAAGTATGAAATGCATGTGATTGCACGACAAAGAATTTCAGGATGCATGTGTGTTGGTGTGTTGTGTGATTGTTTTGTGGTTGAATGATTAAGTGGCTGAATTAAAGAATGGGAGTGCATGTGGCTTAGGTGGTGTAATGATGAAGTGGGAATTGAAAGAATGTGGTTGGAAAGTGGAAGGGAAGGCACGGCACAAAGGGGGAAGTGTTGGAAATGCATGTGATGCATGGCAATGTTGTCTTTTGGTGCATGTGTGTGTTGAATGGTGTCCTTTAATTATGGACGGTTTAGGGCTGTTAAGGGGAGAGAAATGGGAGTGAATGTGGCTTAATGATGAAGGGGGAAAGCTTTGGAAAGCATGTGGCAAGGTTGGTTGCATGATGATGATGCAAGTGATGATTTAAAGAATAGGTATGCATGTGAATTAGGTTGGAAAGAGGTGGGTGTGCATGTGAGTTGAAATGCATATGTTTAAATGGTTGAAATGTGTAGATAATTATGAGTATGATAAGTGATAAGTGTATGGTTATGATAAGTGATAAGTGAATGATATGTTAAGTGATAAATGAATGATATGTGGTGAGTGATAAGTGAATGGAAGTGATAAGTGATTGGAAGTGATAAGTGATAAGTGTATGATATGATAAGTGAATGATATGATAAGTGAATGATATGATAATTGAATGATATGTTAAGTGAATGATATGATAAGTGAATGCTTTAAGTGTTTAAAATAGGGAGCAAAGCCCTTCCTTGTATGGCAAGGAAGGGAGACACAAGGAAACACACGACAATGTCCTAAGGTTGCAAGGAATGTTGTTTTTGTGTTCTAAAATGCGTAGGAGTCTTCAATGATGCTTAAACATGAGGTCTTTTAGGATTTAACTTTCCTACTTCAAGTCTTTAATTTCGTCCATCCTCTTGGCTCCAAGCATATGATATCCAATCCATGCACAAAAATGCTCCAAATAGCCTCAAAATGCACTTTCTTGCTCCCTAAGCCCTTAGAACCTGAAAACACACAAAAGAAGCATAAAGGACTAAAATAACTATGAATTAACAACATAGATGCACGAAAACAAGCTAAGTAAGTCGCCTAAATATGCTCCTATCAAACTCCCCCACACTTAACTTTTGCTAGTCCTCGAGCAAAACAGAATAAAAACAAATAAACAAAACGACACTAAACACGTAAAACACAACCTAAACCTTCCAACAACCGTCTTAGGGATTTCCAATGCACATGATATGTTAAAAATCATTATTCCCACAGAATTTAGCCATCTTCACACTTAAGTACATTCTTAATCATAGTCACCATATACTAGTTCACAATTAAGCATTTAAAACCATGTTTTGAATGTAGTAACATGCCTTAGAGAATTTGCTCAATTCCTTACAAGATATGCACTCGATTTTCACTCAGAATTTCTAACTACACACCCTAATCTAATCATATGTGAGAAGATTGATGTAAACATGAAAACGAACACTCACATATATGTATCACAAAGAACGCAATTTCTGGAGTTAATAAGCATGTTTAGATATGATCTCATGAATGGAATGCTACTACTTAGACGCGAGAACCAGTGACACCATATGCTCATACCAAATTCAAACTCCACAATTGAAATGCACAACACTCAAGATAGAAGTCAAGGGTTGTAACGGGGCTTGGGATATTGGCTCACAAGGAAAGTAGGGATAAACAAAAAGTTCTTTAAACAATAGCAAGCAAAGTAATGAAATTAAGGCTTAGAATTCACTTGGCATGCAGAAATCAACTTTTAGACATAAGGGGGAGATTCAACAACTCTTAGGGCCTAATTTATTGTTTTGGGCCCTTACTTCAACCAACAATACTTTTCAACTCTTTTTTTTTTTTTTTTTTTTTTTTTTATTATTATTATTATTTTTTTTTCTTTTTGGCCGTGCCTATGGCACATCAACTTACATAAACACTTTAGTAACTCCCCCACACTTATTTTCTGCATTACCTTAATCAAAAGGAATTCATTGCTTACTATGCTTTAAGAACAAGGGTAAGGACGGTCATATTCTAGGTTAGGTGAGGATAAAGTGGGTTAACAAAGAACATGGGCTAACACGGCTCAACGGGGGTAAAACTTACAACATATACGAAATATGGGAAGTGAGGCTATTTGGCTATGGTGGCAACTACACAACTTCATCTTGATATATGTTATGCAAATCAATAACATGCTTTGAATGAAATGGGCATGAGTTCTAGCATTTGGAACTATATGATGAAACGCATTCTAAGTAGTAACCAAGCAAAGAATAATGAGATCATGCAACGACTTTAGAAAACAAGAAATCACAGATTATACTCTCCAAAGAACGTTATAGGCTCAAGTCTCTCAGGGTTGTAGCGTTTGTTTTAGTTCCTTCCTTCAAGCATGTTACATAACTAATTTTTTTTTTTTTCTTTTATGATTGCATGTGAAGTCATACATTATAACCATAACCAAGCATATACCAAGAGTAAATCAAACTTTTCTCCATGTTTATAACTCTTTTTAACAGTCATGCAATTAGAAACCAAATCCTTATCATTGTGTTGGAAGGTGACCTACGACACAAAAACGACTCAAAACACTCTTTTTAGGCTTTTCAAAACATGTTTTTCAAATTTTTTATGTGATTTTCGAATTTTTAAGTCAAAACACACTAAACACACTTAAAAACAGCAAGAAACAACATTTGAAGTTATGGTGGATAAAACCCTATGAATTTGCATCAAAACACTTTAGTAACTCCCCCACACTTAAATCAAACATTGTCCTCAATGTTTAAAAACCACACTAAACACAAGCAAACATATAAACAGCAATTAAACATACTAAACATGGCAGAATGTATCTAACAAAGAGAAGAGTTTAGGGATGCAAATCTGGTTATGGAGTGTAAATTCCATCTTCTCCTTGGTGATTGTATTGAGGCTTGGATCTTTGTGATTCCACAGGCTTACTCTTGAACTGCGCTGCTCCCATCGTTGATTTTCCTTTGTGCTACTCTTGAACTGGGCAGCAGGCTTCCTTTGGTCTCCCCCGAAGGTCTGAGCTTCCTCCTTTTATCTGTTTCTTTGTTCAATCTCTCCAATTCGTATTGATGAGGGTTAGAGGATAGCTCAGCAAAGCTAGGTAAGCAACCAGGGAATAGAGTCCAGATAGACTCCAAGTGCCGGCTGATTGCTTCTTTCACTTTGCCATGCAAGTAATATCAAGGACAAAGGAAAAGACAGGGAAAGAGCATGATATGAGATACCTTTGCTTTCGCCCTTGATGATATGAGATACCTTTGCTTTCGAAGAGGCAGCGGATGAATCCACATGCTTCGATCCACCGTTTCCTCTTGCCTCCTTTGTACTCCAGGCATTTGGTATCTTCTTTGGGGGATACATCCATGGTTGAAAGTGTGTTCTCAAGAGAAGGAGAAAACTGAGCATGTTTGAGAGGGTTGGTTAGAGCTTACATTTTCGGCCGAGAAGGAAAGTTATGCGTTTGTGGGTGTATGCCTTGCCATAAATGTTGATGTATATAGGAATTGTAATGGCAAATGGCAGTGCGGATGCGGCAATGTCTTCCACGCGTCTTCTGAAAAGCCGGGAGCTTTTGACAAAGTGGCACGCGCTTTCTGAAAAGCTGGGAACTTTTGACAAATTTGCACTCGCTTTCTGGAAAGCCGGGAGCTTTCGGCTTTATCACCCACGTTTGTCGGCTAAAGTGTGCAGCTGATTTCTCGCCTTCCACGCGTCTTCTGAAAAGCTGGGAGCTTTTGACAAATTTGCACACGCTTTCTGAAAAGCCTGGATTGCGTCTGAAGAGCTGGTGATCTTTACGCCGGGAAATCCGGTTTTGAAGAGTGGTGTCTCTTCATTTCTGAATCGGTGAACGCATCTCCTTTAATAGAGGTGATCGATCACCTCTATCTGCACACTTTGAAGACTTCCCAAAAATCATCTTCGGCCCGTCGAGATTTTTCCTCCATCCAACCCTTTTCTTTTAACTTCTTGAACAATGGCTAGCTCATCCAACCCATCGAACATTTGCTTAGATTTGAGTCTAAGCAGTGACCCGGTCGCGCCTCGTGAGGGTAAGGTATGGTGCCCGTCTTTCTTATCTTCCCATGGCCCTCTTACAGATGAGGACTCTGTGATGACGGATCCCACAATGGCTACGATAGTGGCTCGGAACCTCCTCACTCCCAAAGACAGTCAGCTGCTTTCAGGACGGTCCGATAAGTTGGCCGTTCAAGAATCCCTGGCTCTGAGTGTTCAGTGCGCTGGCTCTGTGTCCAACATGGGCCAACGCCTTCTTACTCGCTCCCGTCAGGTTGAATCCTTGATGGCGGAGGTGGAGAGTCTTAAGCAGGAGATCAAACAGCTTAAGTACGAGAACCAAAGTTTGCACGTGCTTGCCAACAATTATTCGACAGGCATGAAGAGGAAGCTTGATGAGCTTGATAACCGTCAACGGTTTGCAGCTTTCTTCCAGAGGCACCTTTTTCCTGGGTCATCCAGCGTTCCACCAAGGCTTGGGGCCTTGAATGATCTATCTTCGGTGCCTCCCGTTCCTATGCCTCTCGCTCCAATGCCTCACGTACACAACCTTTGTAAAGGCTCCATCTTTCTGCCATGTTTTTTTTTTTTTTTTTTTTCATCACTCGGAAATCAATGAACAAGCGTTATTCACTGTAATGGGTTGCCTCCCACGAAGCGCTTTCTTTTACGTCTTGCAGCCGGACGAGTACTCTCTTCAATCTTCATTTGAGCCCACGGAATGGAAAGGAATGTCTTCCACCACTTGCCCCACACCATGCTCGTAATATGGCTTCAACCGATGCCCGTTCACCTTGAATTCTACGCCATTCCTTAAGCTTTTTATGTGGACTGCACCATAAGGTAAAACGTTAGTAACAACAAACGGGCCAATCCATTTAGAACGCAACTTACCAGGAAACAAACGTAGGCGAGAGTTGAAAAGTAACACTTTCTGCCCAACTGTGAAGGTCTTGGTTCGAATCATTTTATCATGGAATGCTTTGGTCTTTGCTTTGTACATCCGGGCATTCTCATAGGCTTCATTCCGAATCTCCTCAAGTTCATTCAATTGGAGCTTCCTATGAACTCCCGCTGCATCTATGTCCATGTTGAAAGTCTTCACGGCCCAATGTGCCTTGTGCTCTAACTCTACGGGCAAATGACATGGCTTACCATAGACGAGCCGAAAAGGTGACATCCCAATGGGTGTTTTGTACGCCGTACGATATGCCCACAGTGCATCATCTAAACGTAAGCTCCAATCCCTCCTTGTTGGTCCAACGGTCTTCTCCAAAATTTGTTTGATTTCTCGGTTAGACACCTCGGCTTGGCCATTTGTTTGAGGATGGTAAGGTGTGGAGACCTTATGGTTGACATGGTACTTTCTTAGCAACGCCTCAATGGTCCGATTGCAAAAGTGAGACCCTCCATCACTTATGATTACTCTTGGCATTCCAAACCTAGCAAAAATGTTAGTTTTCACGAAATCTGCAACCACCTTAGAATCGTTAGTACGGGTGGCTTTTGCTTCCACCCATTTAGAAACATAATCAACGGCTAGCAAGATATAAGTGAAACCATAAGATGGAGGGAAAGGGCCCATGAAATCAATGCCCCAAACATCAAAAATTTCAACATTAAAGACAGGGGTTTGCGGCATTTGGTCCTTGGTACCTATGTTACCCATTCGTTGGCAACGATCACAAGACATACAAAAGGTTCTAGCATCCCTAAATATAGTCGGCCAATAAAAACCACACTCTAGAACCTTGAGGGCAGTGCGTTGTGTGCCAAAATGACCACCACATGCATATGTGTGACAAAAGCTTAGAATTGAGTGAAATTCAGAATCATGCACACATCTACGTACAATTTGATCTGAGCAATACTTCCACAAATAAGGGTCATCCCAAACATAGAAACGTGCATCATTTTTAAGCTTATCACGTTGGTGCTTGTTTAGTTCATTTGGAAATTGTTTAACCACCAAGTAATTCACTAAATCTGCATACCATGGTTCACTTACCTCAATGGATAGCAGCTGCTCATCGGGAAAAGTTTCAGGGATAGGTACGGCATGTTCATGCTCCTCGTGGATCATTCGGCTTAAATGGTCAGCCACTACATTCTCGCTTCCTTTCTTATCCCGGATTTCAATATCAAATTCTTGAAGAAGAAGAATCCAACGGATAAGCCTCGGCTTTGCTTCCTTTTTCGTGAGCAAGTACCTCAAAGCTGCATGATCAGAATAAACGATTACTTTAGTACCAATTAAATATGAACGGAATTTATCTAAAGCAAAAACCACAGCTAGAAGTTCTTTTTCCGTCGTGGAGTAGTTCAATTGGGCATCATCGAGAGTCCGAGAGGCATAGTATATGACATGCGGCCGCTTGTCTCTTCTTTGTCCTAGAACAGCTCCTAATGCATAGTCGAATGCATCGCACATGAGCTCGAACGGAAGGCTCCAATCTGGAGGTACAATAATGGGGGCCGAGACTAGCTTCTCCTTGAGTTGGTTAAATGCCGAATTACACTCTTCATCAAACTTGAATGGCACATCTTTTTGAAGCAATCGGCAAAGAGGGTTGGACATCTTGGAGAAGTCCTTGATAAAACGCCTATAGAACCCTGCATGGCCAAGAAACGAACGTACCTCTCTAACCGAAGTAGGAGAGGGTAAGTGACGTATAAGGTCTATTTTCGATTTATCTACTTCAATTCCTTTTTCTGAAACAATATGTCCTAAAACTATACCTTGTTTCACCATAAAGTGACATTTCTCCCAATTCAAGACAAGGTTAGTTTCAACACATCGTTTCAAAATTAAGGTCAGATTATCCAAGCAATTATCAAATGAACTCCCAAACACACTGAAATCATCCATGAAAACCTCAATGATCTTTTCAACAAAATCGGAAAATATACTTACCATACACCTTTGGAAAGTGGCCGGTGCGTTGCATAAGCCAAATGGCATGCGACGATAAGCAAATGTTCCAAAGGGACATGTGAATGTGGTCTTCTCTTGATCATCCGGGGCTATCACAATTTGGTTATATCCAGAGTATCCATCAAGAAAACAGTAAAAAGCATGACCGGCTAACCTTTTGAGCATCTGGTTGATGAATGGCAAAGGAAAGTGATCTTTCCTAGTCATGGCATTTAGCTTCCGGTAATCGATACATACTCGCCATCCAGTCTGAATGCGTGTAGGCACGAGCTTATTCTCATCATTCTTGATAACAGTTACTCCGGACTTCTTGGGAACGACTTGAACTGGAGAGACCCAACGGCTATCGGAGATAGGGTAGATCACTCCGCAATCCAAAAGCTTGATTATTTCCTTCTTCACCACTTCCATCATCGGAGGGTTGAGACGGCGTTGAGCCTCTCGGGATGGCTTAGTCCCCTCCTCAAGAAGTATACGGTGCATGCATGTGGTAGGGCTTATTCCTTTAATGTCGGCCAAAGTCCACCCTATGGCCGTTTTGTGTTCTCGCAGCACCCTCACAAGCTTCTCCTCCTCCATTGCCGTGAGACTTGATGAAATGATGACGGGCAATGTTTCGCCTTCTCCCAAAAACACATACTTCAAATGGTCCGGCAACGGCTTAAGTTCAAGCGATGGTGCCTGAACAACAGAAGGTAGCATCTTAGTGGAAACTGAATTTGAAAGTGAGAGTGGAACCTTACCATATTGTTGTGGCAATGACTCAAGGGCTGCCACAACCTCAATTATTTCCTCACTAGAACCCATGGCAAAGAATTCCTCCTCCTTGCCGTGGCCTTGCATTGGCCCAAATCCTTCATTTTTGCATTCTATGGCCTTAGTGATGGTTGTTTCCAGGGCGTCCTCGTTCAATTCTTCAAGGTATACCTGCGCCAAAGAATCGATAACATCAATGGAAAAAAAAGAATGGTCATCAACGGGATATCTCATAGTTTCAGAAATATTAAAATCAATCACTTCCCCATCGAATTCCATTGTCAAGGTGCCTTTGTATACATCAATCTTCGTTTGGGCCGTCTTCATGAATGGCCTACCAAGGAGAATCGGCAAAGATGTAGAATGGGCTGAATCCTCCATGTCTAGGACGTAGAAATCAGCCGGAAAAATTAAATGGTTCACCTGCACAAGCACATCTTCCAAAACTCCTTTTGGATACGCGTTAGAACGATCGGCCAGTTGTATAATTACACCATCTTGTTTTAATTCACCCAAATTCATAGATGCATAAATAGAATAAGGCATGACATTTATGGATGCACCTAAATCAAGCATGGCATGTTCAAAACGATTATGTCCAATCACACAAGGAATCGTGAAACTACCGGGGTCTTTGCACTTGGTAGGCAGTTTACGTTGCAAAACAGCGGACACATTCTCGCTTACCTTCACTACCTCTTTGTTTGCCCTTCTTCTCTTTGTATTGCATAGGTCCTTGAGGAATTTAGCATACTTTGGAACCTGTTTGATTGCATCGAGAAGCGGTATGTTCACTTGCACCTTCCAGAACGTTTCAAGAATGTCCTTCTCGCTTTCTTCCTTTTTTTCTTGCATGAACCTGCGAGGAAAAGGTACATTGGGCAGATTAGGACGTGAAGTACATGAATTTGAATTTAAATTACCTGATTTGGCCGAGTTAGGGTGATTGGGGGCCTGCGGCATTGGGTTTTTCACTCTTTCCGTGGGTGAGCTAGACACTTCCTTAGGTTGTGTCGTCTCTTCATCTACTTTCTGGGCAGATTTGGGATTGTTTGGCTCGGTCCCAACTTCTTTTCCACCCCTTAGGGTGATGGCCATGGCGGATTCGAATCCTCCCTTTGGATTGACTGTGGTTGAGCTAGGAAGCTTTCCTTGCTCTCTAATCTGTCCAAGGAACTCAGAAATCTGCCCTATTTGTTTCTTCATATCCATCATCTCCTTCTCGTTATTTTCTATCCGGTTGTTTTGATTTTGCAACCCCTGCGAAATAGAGGTTAGTAATTGCATAGCTTGATTACTTTCCAAGGACGTACCTGAATGAGATGATGCCGAAGGTTGTTGGGGTTGTTGGGGTGCATACGGCTTGGAATAAAAACCAGAGGGGTTTGGCCTAAATCCTCCTTGTTGGGTAGCTTGTTGTGGCTCCCTCCATTTGAAGTTTGGATGGTCCCTCCATCCGGCATTGTAAGTGTTCGAGTATGGGTTGTTTTGATTTTGTCCTTGGAAACCAATTGCATTGGCAGATTCCCACCCACCATTCTCGATTAGTTGAGGGCACTTGTCGGATGGATGCCCTTGAATTGAGCACACGCCACAAACTTCGTGTTCTTGTGCTTTTGGACCAATCACAACCTGAGAAACAAGAGAAGTAAGATTAGCAAGTTGTGATTGAATTTCAGAAATAGCACTCACCTCATTTACACTATGTTGTCGTGGGGCTTCCCTTTGGCCCACTCCTTCATATTGTTGAGCGTTGAGCGCTCGGTTGGCTATGAGAATCTTTGCATCCCTTGGTGTTTTGTCCACCAATGCTCATCCCGCTGATGTATCAAGCATTTGACGTTCGATAGGAAGGAGGCCCTCATAGAAATATTGAAGGAGAAGTTCCTCCTTCATTTGATGTTGAGGACATGAAGCTACAAGGCCCTTGAAGCGCTTATAATAAGCCGTGAATGTCTCACCATGATTCTGTTGAATACCACTAATTTTCTTCCGTAGGAGAATCACTCTCGAAGTAGGGAAGAATTTCTCCAAGAAAGCACGCTTCATACTCTCCCACGAAGTCACAGTTCCCGGGGCTAGTTCGTAGAGCCAATCTTTGGCCTTGTCCATAAGTGAAAATGGAAAGGCCTTCATCATCAATATACTCCCATCCACAGTGACAGGGGTCAAGCTCGAACAAACCACCTCGAACTCCTTCAAGTGTTTGTTGGGGTCTTCCATAGACAAGCCATGGAACTTCGGAATATGGTGTAACAAACTGGATTTGAGTTCAAACACCTCAGTCTTCCCCTCTGCAGCCGTGGGGTATTGGATACAAAGAGGCAATGCATTATCCAAACCCGAGGCCGAAAGCTCCTTGATGGTTCTATTATCTGCTGCCATGGCTTGTTCTTCTTCAAAAATCTGATCCGTGGGTTTTTCTTCTACACCTACTTCGTCTTCTTCAAGCCCAGGTTGTGGTGGAGGTTGTGGTGGCTCTTGTTGACTCCTCGTTCTCCTCAAAGTGCGTTCAAAATCACCGTCAAAGTCGGAGATGTTCTCTATAATAGGCCGAGAGCTACGAGTCATACACAGTACCTGAAAAACAAGAAAACAAACAAACTAAGAATCTGAAATAAGAATGCACGAAAAACAAAAAAAAATAAAAATAAAGACAAGGGCCTTGAGGAAAATTGTAAACAGAAATTGTAAACTAAGAATTTCATCAATACAAATCTTCTTTGTACACATGTTCTTGTTTCCTTCGATATAGAATTTTCATGTTTACAAATTTGGCACACCCGGTGAGATCTCTCTGCCTCTCATCTCTGTCTTCAAAACCCACACAAATGGCATCAAGAAAGGATCAAGTTGTTCACGCTACCAATGCGAAGAACAAGGGCATCCTTGCCACTAGGGGTGACACATTGGGTGTCACAACCCGAAGCAAGGAAAGAACTCTCTCTGTCATGCCTTTCACCCATCCATCAATTTTGCCGAAGGAGCAAAAGCACCCGAGGCCCAATCCTGTGAGCACCCTGGCCTTGCTAGAGGTGTATCATCACTAAAGGGAGAATTGAAAGTATGTCTCAAATCATAATCGATTTGAAGAGTTCTAATCACCCACTGCCTTGCTAAAAGGAACCTAATGGATCGTACACCGTGTAAGGTAGAGATTGAAGAAACAACGGAGATGAGTAAGGATAATTAAATGGTTTAATTATTTATGGCTAGGATTAATTAATATGCTAATTAATCAAATGAATAAGTTTGTTTTAGCTTTTGAGTAATTATTAGACCTCAAGGCCCATTGGGCTTAGAACCGTCAAGCCCATTAACTTTAATGACTAAAAACTCAATGAAGGAAATATTTGTGAAAACTAGTTCATTTGAGCAACATCTATGCATGCTATTAACCATTAAAAGGCGGAATCATGCTTGTATGCACTTAAAAACAAAACTTTACCCATGAAATTGAAGGCCTAGTAGTTGTGGTGAACCAAGACTCAACTCAAAACAAAGTGAGTTGAGAAACTTTATACCTTTGAAGCACCTCTTTGTTTAGCAAAGGTTAATCACCCACATGACGGCCTTCTTCCTTTGTCACCTTGCTCCTTGGCTCCATGGATTTGGATGGAGGAACTTTGTTTCTTGGCTTCATGTCTTCTTGGATATGGATGGAAGAATTGGGTTCTCCAAAGTCACCAAAGTTGGAGACCTCTAAGTTTCGGCACCAAGGATGGTTGAGGACGAAGATGAGTGACCATGGAAAAATTAGATGCTAGTAAATTTTCCCATGGTGGCCGGCTATTCTAGAGAGAAAAGAGAGAGAGTTGTTTTCTTTTCGTCCCTTAGAAAACCTTAATGATGAAAAGCTTATAAATTTCTTTAAATAGTCCCTTCAATTAAGTGACTAAAACAACCACAAACCCTTTCCTTCTCTATATGGTTGGCCTCCTTTCCTTCTCTATAACGAACATATTCGTTTGATTAATTAACATATTAATTAATCCTAGCCATAAATAATTAAACCATTAAATTATCCTTACTCATCTCCGTTAAATCTTCCAAACATTACCTTACACGGTGTGTGATCCATTAGGTTCCTTTTAGCGAGGCAGTGGGCGATTAGGACTCTTCAAATTGATTGTGAATTGAAACTTACTTTCAATTCTCCCTTTAGCAATTGTACACCTTTAGGGCTTCCACAAATGATGAGTGACACCTAGCAGCATGTCATGGCTACCCAAGGTAATCAGAAAAGGTGGAGAACCTATTCAATTTAGGATTACAATGCAATACGGTAATTCTCTAATACAATACTCTTGACCACATTGTTTGGATTGATAGTTTATTCATGTCTACTATCCAATGTGACTCATTTACTTATATGATTACCTTGAATGTGATTTGGAATGACTTCCTAAATCTCATTCATACCTTGGCCAAAGATTCTTAATCATATCATAGAGTATTCTCCCTCAAACGGTTTGAAGGTTAGAGATCCCTTGTTGCGCATTCACTTGCCTCCATGGCTAAGTGGCTTAACCCCAACTATGTTGTGGACACTTTTCAATGGAGTGACTTTGGTATAGTCAAAGATCAAGGACCTAACCACAGTACAACTATGATGCCTCAATTCAAAGGACTACTTTGCATTATACCAACCATGAGTTTTCATGTGACATGAGCATGAGAACTCCTCGTTGATCACGTTTAGTGGACTCATCATCCTCTATTAAGCACCTGCATGCTTGTCTTGGTGTTAGTTACACCAATGACTCGAGATCAGTCACTCTCTCTAAGAGAAGACATAGCACATATTGATCTTAACGAATTGTCAATGCCTAATTGGAAACCCTATGATCAGGAACATTTAGGAAATGTATATGAAAGAGGATGGTCTCATGAATCTAACTTCTTTAGATCATATTCTCCCAATTACATATTCCTTGGACTTATCGTTTAAGCATATAACATTTATATGAGACGGCTGTAAACAATAATCTTTGCCCTTTATATTAAACTAGATGAGTTTAACATGTGAAATGTTTGTAAAGTATCATCATATGATTGGCTTTAGGGCACATTTCCAACAATCTCCCACTTGCACTAGAGCCAATCAGCTTGCTCATCAATGATGATACGTCTTCTGAATTCATTTTAAAAATGGTTGACTAGTAGGCCTAGACAATGGATATCTATATCTTATCCATAAACGCAACCTTGAGAATAACGATGTCACCATTATACATGATTCTCAATCGTGTTGTTCAGTCTCTCATTTGAGTTCAGATCTTGATGAGACCTTGATTCCCTAGCTTGAGCTATTACCCATTAGTGTTGTAGTGTGGGTACACTAGAGATACTTTCTAGTTGGAATTGAATGGAGAGTTCATACAAGAACTTTCCCATCCAAACAACAATGTTGTAAGCTTCTATATGGCGATATATTTTGCATGCATGATGGAACACACTAAAGTCATTACTTTAACATTTCCACCTAAATATCTCTTTAGTCATAATAAAGAGATCTAAGTATCTCTTCATTCATAATGAAGAGACATCCAATGATGGATAAGATATTAGATTCATAATCTAATACATTTATGCTTCCATTGCGTTACTTTAATTCTTCCTCATTCTTGAGGAATCTATCCTTTAGTATTTCTTAAACACTTATGGACACACTTGACAGTTGCCATGGTTCTGATCCTGGGCTTGCATTGATATCATCTTGTACCAATCTTGGTACAACTTATATCAACGTTTTTCATACTATATGAAATACGTAAATCACATTTTTGCGTATATTTACGCATTATACTACTTTGGGAATCAAAAGGGTACATCCCATTTATAAAAGCAATTTCTCAGTCTGATTGGAATTGTCCTTTCATTTGAAGTTTATCATTCGAGAAACTTCTTACATCTATCGTCTAGCAATAGGGATTGAGATAATCCAATTATATCCTAAACCCTATCATTATACATTTCCATCCCATATATATAGACTATGTCTCCCATATGTATATATTCTATTATAGAATGTTTAAAGTCATAACTTTAACGAAGAAGAATTCCTTTCATTTCCAAAATTAATATATCATATATATGTTCAAATTTAGGAATATGATCAACTCCCACTATTCTTTTGTAAATCTAGTAAACAAAAGATTGATTTACATCTTTATGAGAAATCAAACGATTTGATCTTTTTCTCATAAGACGCTTATAGCTCCCACTAGCTTGCTAAGATTCATGATGGATAGATTTCCACAACTTACATATCTCGTGATACCTAGTCTTAGACATATATTATCAAGACTATCTTCATAATGGTTTCAGAAACCCATATTATGTTCGAATGAATCACCGTTTAGTTGTAGTTAGCAATCTTTGAATTAATAAAAACCAAGACTACATCAAAGATGGTTTCTTCCAAGTCAACCAATCTCGTTGATTGTAGTCACCTTAAGCTACCAATTAGCTATGAAGGTTTCACTATTTCGGGACAAATGGTACTATACCATTTCCTTGAGTATATGTCATATATAAACTCAATGTAGTCATAAGGATTTTCATTCTTATTTCTTTCAAATTAAGAGGTGTAACTCTATGACATAGTCATAAAGTTCAAACCATTCAACTAAGACGGTTTATAGATTCTTCTCAACTACCTTGGAGCTAGTGGTGTAGGAACTAGGTTGTTATATTTGTTGATTATCATCTTGTCTCCCAAAGAACCCATTTTTTGAGTTCTATCTCTTGTTCATTTGCTCTATCTTAGGCAAATCCTATTGTAGGATTACAATGAACTACCCAAAAAATAACATTTGTTAGTTGGTTTATAGAAGTGATATCCAAAGGTTAATTTAAGGATATCTCACAAGATTATTCTCAAACAAATATTGCTTATTAGCACACATCCCCAAATCTTAAAATGCTTAAGACTTGTCTTTCTTTCCGACTACATCCTATGGAGTCATGAAAATTTTGAAAGATCTTCTAATTGACAATCATATTGTCTTAGAAGTATATGTATCCTATATATGGGTAATTGATAAAATCCAACAAGCTATATCGTATTCGAGTTCGTTCTTCTCCCATTGGAGAAATCCATTATCTTATGATGCTACTTTCCTTGATATCTTCCAAGGAGACTCTTCTAAAGTGTTATTTTTTCATAGATTAAATCTAGGAGTAAATACTTTGGACGTCTCACTCATCAACTTACATTCTTGAATTCTTTGAAACCTTTTGCAAAGTATTCAGACTTATGTTTATTCAAAATAAAAGATAGTCCAACCGAGAGCGTCCTTCGATGAATATCATACAACATGAGTAGTATTATCTTGTGGACAAGTGTCAATAACATCTAAGTGAATTAACCTCAACAACTTTGTGATTCTTTCTTCTTTTCAAAAGAACAAAGATTCGAATATTTCGCTTCTATACATTTTTAACAAGAAGGCATTGGATCTGAATCTAATATCCAAAGCATCCATCTATGACCAACTTGTAATTTATGTTTTAGAGGTGTCACAACTCAGTGGGATTTGACACACCCCGACCCAGAATGTCCACTAGGACTCTGAATTAGGATGTGCTGGCCGACACCTGAAAGGTGATGGAGCCATAAAGTGTAGTGATGTGAAAAATGTGAATAAATTTAGAACCCTAAAAGTGCCTAAGGACCAGAGTGCACTGCAAGCGGGAACTAGCCCGTTTCGCACACAACGTTAAAGCATAAGTAAAGTACAGTAGTGTTGGTAAGGATTATACCCTCAGAGGTAGCAACTATACTGAGATTTGCCACAAATCCTTGTTGATACAAACTTTCAACAGCTAAAACCTGGAGGGGCACAAAAACAAGGGTGAGTGGGCCTGAAAATAAAGTTTTTAATAAAAACCTTTTGAAAACATTACAACCCTTCGCCGTAAAACCCGTATAATTTCCCAGAAAATAATAATACATACGTATATAGAAATCATACTCGAGAGTAGTGAAAACCAAGTACATGCCATGTCAAGTATCTCAGCAATAAAATAAGTAAGCCAGGTGGAATAAATCAATGTAAAATGATATGCCAGTCGGAGTCACCTAACGTGACCTGTATGGCTAAACCTATAGCTCATTAACCAATTCCTACACACGAGTCAAAACCACCTAATGAGGTCTGTATGACAAGCTGGGTGTAAATAAATACGCTCAAGTGCTACGATCATGTGAAGGCTGCGTGAAGTATAGCAAGTCACCTATGAGTCGAAACCACCTAATGCGGTCTGTACGACAGGCTGGCACCTACCGTGGATCTAAGGTGAGCGTACGAAGCGGGAGGTGAACGATCACGTGAAGGTTAGCCCTGACCTTGGGCGGAGCACTAACACCGAGGTGTAGGATAATGAATACCAAATGCATCCAGGCATATCCATATACATCATAACCACTAACATCATAATGTACTCACCTGTAGCTTACCTGGGCTTCGCAGCATCATGCAATATTGTACATGACTACACCAATGCATATACTAAAATATAATGCAAGCATGACATGGCATTTCAATCACATTTCATTTAAAAAAATTTCTAGGAAAAACGTAAAGTACACATACATACATATATATATATATATAGAAAACTAAAAGCCCATTCACCTGGAGTCTGCGCTACAACTTCCTAGCATAACATCAAGGGGTCACGAATGATCAGCGACTAGAACTGTGACATCCCACATCGCCCAGGGGAGTGATCCTTAAATGTATATTCTCATCCCTACCTAGCACGAGGCCTTTTGGGAGCTCACTGGCTTCGGGTTCCGTAGGAACTCCTAAGTTAAGCGAGAAAGGGGCTAGAGCAATCCCATGATGGGTGACCCACTGGGAAGTTGCTCGTGAGTTCCTAAAAACAAAACCATGAGGGCGTGGTTGGGACCCAAAGCGGACAATATCGTGCTATGGTGGTGGAGCGGGCCCAGGAAGTGTTTCCCCCCGGGCTGGGATGTGACAATTTGGTATCAGAGCCTAACCCTGGTCGCGTGTACGGGATGGATTGTGACATCCCACATCACCCAGGGGAGTGATCCTTAAATGTATATTCTCATCCCTACCTAGCACGAGGCGTTTTGGGAGCTCACTGGTTTCGGGTTCCATAGGAACTCCGAAGTTAAGCGAGAAGGGGGCTAGAGCAATCCCATGATGGGTGACCCACTGGGAAGTTGCTCGTGAGTTCCCAAAAACAAAACCGTGAGAGCGTGGTTGGGGCCCAAAGTGGACAATATCGTGCTACGGTGATGGAGTGGGCCTGGAAAGTGTTTCCCCCCAGGCCAGGATGTGACAAGAACAATTATCAAATCATGTCTTAGCATTCTTATCAATAGAACATAAAACTTACTTGTCCTAATTGGGAAGATTCACATGTCGGATTCCCGATCTGTAACTTTCTAATTGAAGGAAGATTAGTGAAAAACATGTTCATTTAAGCAACATCAATAGCATGCAATTAACAATTAAAGGCGGAATCATGCTTGTATGCACTTAAAAACAAAACATTTACCCATGAAATTTAAAGCCTAGTAGATAGGTGAACCAAGACTCAACTCAAAACAAAGTGAGTTGAGAAATCAATACCTTTGTAGATTCCTCTTTGCATAAGCAAAGGCTAATCACCCAAAGAAAGGGCCTTCATTCCTTGCATCTTAGATCCATGGATTTGGATGGATGAAAAGGTTTCTCCAAGTTCCCAAAATTGAGAACCTCTAATGATTCATCACCAAGGCATAATGAAGAAGAAATGAGTGACCTTGGAGGAGTTTGATTGCTAGATGATCCCTCCAAGGTGGCCGAAATTTTAGAGAGAAAGGAGAGCTTGTGTTCTCATCCTTTCCCCAAAAATAACCATTATTGAATTTTAGGCTATAAAGTCCTTTATATAGTCCCTTCAAATAAGTGACCTAATGGACCAAAAGCCCTATTCTTCTAACATGGCCGGCCTATAGGTTTATTGGGCTTTCAAGCCCTTTGTTTATTCAAGTTGTCATACAACTTGAGTTAATGGGCTTGACATTCAAATCCCATTGGGCCTTGCGGCCCAAAACTAACCCGAGGTCTTTAACGAACTTATTCGTTTGATTAATTAACATATTAATTAATCCTAGCCTTAGATAAATAATTAAACCATTTAATTATTCTTACTCATCTCCGTTGTTTCTTCAAACTCTACCTTACTCGGTGAACGATCCATTAGGTTCCTTTTAGCGAGGCAGTGGGCGATTAAAACTCTTTCTAATCGATTGTGAATTGAAACTTACTTTCAATTCTCCCGTTAGTGATAATACACTTTTAGGGCTTCCACAAACCATGGTTGACGCCTAGCAGCATGTCATGGTTACCCAAGCTAATCAGAAGAGGTGGAGAACCTATTCAGTTTTAGGATTACAAATGCAATATGGTCTTTCTCTAATACAATACTCTTGACCACATTGTTTGGTTTGATAGTTTATTCAAGTCTACTATCCAATGTGAGTCTTGTGCTTATATGATTACCTTGAATGTGATTTGGAACACATTCCTAAATCTCATTCATACTTTGGCCAAAGATTCTTAATCATATCATAGAGTATTCTCCCTCAAACAGTTTGAAGGTTAGAGATCCCTTGTTGCGCATTCACTTGCCTCCATGGCTAAGTGGCTTAACCCCAACGATGCCGTGGACACCCTCCTGATGGAGTGACTTTGACATAATCAAAGATTAAGGACCTAACCACAAGACAACTGTGATGCCTCAGGTCAAAAGACTAATTTGCATTATCCCAACCATGAGTTCTCATGTGACATGAATATGAGAACTCTTCGTTGATCGTGTTCAGTGAACTCATTCTCTATTGAGCACCTACGTACTTGTCTTGATGTCACACACACCAATGACTCGAGACTAGTCACTCTCCCTGAGAGAAGACATAGCACGTACTGATCTTAACGGACTGTCAATGCCCAATTGACAATCCTATGATCAGGAATGTTTAGGATGTGTCAACAAAAGAATGGTCTCATGAATCTAACTTCTTTAGATCGCATTCTTCCAATCACATATTCCTTGGACTTATGGTTTAAGCATATAACATTTATATGAGACGGCTCAAACAATAATCTTTGCCTTTTACATTTAAACTACATTAGTTTGAAATGTCCGTAAAGTATCATCATATGATTGGTTTTAGGGCACATTTCCAACAATCTCCCACTTGCACTAGAGCCAATCAGCTTGTTCATCAGTGATGATACCTTTTATGTAATTCATTTCATAAATGGCTGAGTAGTAGGCCTAAACAATGGATATCTATATGTTATCCATAGAAGCAACCTTGAGAATAACGACGTCACCATTATACATGATTCTCAGTCATGTGGTTCAGTCTCTCATTTGAGTTTGGACCTTGATGAGACCTTGATTCCCTGGCTTGAGCTATCGCCCCATTAGTGTCATACACTTTCTGGTTGGAATCGAATGGAGAGTTCATGAATGAACTTTCCCATCCAAACAACAATGTTGTAAGCTTCTATATGGCAATATATTTTGCATACATGATGGAACACATTAAAGTCATTTACTTTTAACGTTTCCACCCAAATATCTCTTTAGTCATAATAAAGAGATATCTCATTATCATTTCATTCATAATGAAGAGATATTCTATGATGGATTAGATTCATAATCTAATACATTTACGCTTCCATTACGTTACTCTAATTCTTCCTCATTCTTGAGGAATCCATCCTTAGTATTTCTTAAATACCTAAGGATTCACTTGACAGTTGCCATGGTTCTGATCCTGGGCTTGCACTGATATCATCTTGTACCGTTCTAGGTACAACTTATATAAATGTTTTCATACAATATGAAATACATAAATCACCTTTCTGCGTATGCATAAAGGATTCTATTTACGCATTATTTCTTTGGGAGTCAAAGGGTACATTCCCTTTGAGAAGAACAACTTCCTAGTCTCACTAGAATTGTCATTCTAATTGAAGTTTATCATCATATGAGAAACTTCCTAGCATCTCTTGTCTATTTTAGGGATTGATATAATCCAATTATATCTTGAAATCTATCATTATAGATTTCCATCCCATGTATATAGACTATGTCTCCCATATACATTCTATCATTATAGAATGTTTAAAGTCATAACTTTAACGATGAAGAATTCCTTTCATTTTCAAAATTAATATATATCATGTATATATATTCAAATTTAGGAATATGATCAACTCCCACTAATCTTTTGTAAACCTAGTAAACAAAAGATTCATTTACATCTTTATGAGAAATCAAACAATTGATCTTTTCTCATAAGATGCTTATAGCTCCCACTAGCTTGCTAAGATCCATGATGGATGGATCTCTACAACTAACCTGTCTTGTGATTTATAGTTTTAGACATATATTATCAAGACTATCTTAATAATGGTTTCGGAAACCCATATTATGTCCAAACCATTCAACTGAGATGGTTTATAAATCCTTCTGGACTACCTTGGAGCTTGTGGTATAGGAACTAGGTTGTCTTATAAGTATATATCATATATATATGGGTAATTGATAATGTCCAACGAACTAAATCTTATTTATGTTCATTCTTCTCCTAATGGAGAAATTCATTATCTTACGATGCTACTTTCCTTGACATTTTTCAAGGAAATTAATCTAAAGTGTTACTTTTTCCTTGGATCAAATCTAAGGAGGTAAATACTTTAGACGTCTTACTCATCTACTTACATTTCTTGAATTCTTTGAAACCTTTTGCAAAGTATTCGGACTTGTGTTTATTCAAAATAAACTATAGTCCAACCGAGAGTGATCTTCGGTGAATGTCATACAACATGAGTAGTATTATGTTGTGGACAAGTGCCACTAACATCTAAGTGAATCAACCTCAACAACTTTGTGATTCTTTCTTCTTTCCAAAAGAATAAAGATTCGAACATTTCGCCTCTATACAATTTTAACAAGAAGGTATTGGATCCGGATTCAACGATCCAAAGCATCCATCTATGACCAACTCGTAACTTATGTTTTAGAGGTATCACAACTCAGTTGGGATTAGTCACTACCTTGCAACCTTTTGGGTTTTAAGCATCGTTATATTCTTAAACAGTTAATACTACCACATCATCTCTACTACAGAGACAATTAATTAGATTACCATAATCTAATCATTCATTAATAAAGAACAATGTTTTGTCAAACAAAACATTCATCCATCTCTACAACTGTGACGGAATTATGTTCCTTTAAAATTGGGACGTAAAGACAATCTTTGGTTTTTCCAATTTCTTTGGTAGTTCATATGAGGAAGTAAGTACAATCCGCTTTCGCAGAGATCTATATTCGATTCACGTTTGGAATGTGAAGTACTTTCTCTTCTCTCATTAATCTTCTACTTCTTATTAGCACACTTTTACAACAATTGTAAAACATAGTTACTAATACGGAATCAAGCATTCAAGTAGAAGAACCAACTGTTTTGAACTATTTCAAGAACATATTACAACACCTTCGAAAGGTGTGTTCTTGACACTTGCAAGACATTTCTTGCAAATACCCCTTCCAATGTCCATCCTTTCATAAAGAAAGTTTGTTCCCCTGGAGTTATTTTGCCTTCTTCATTTGACTTCCCTTTTGATTACAATAGTCATGGTCCCTAAACTCCCACTATCTCTCTTGAAACTTATTTCAAATGTGTTATACACATCAAACGATTTGGAGAGCGTGCAGTTATTGTTCACTATATAGTTTACAATAAACTTAGTGAACCATTAGGATAGGGACACAAAGGTGAAGTCCTTGCCTAGTTTCCGTCTCGTTAAGTGGTTTAACACTTCAACACTCAATGATTCAAAATCATCATAAGTCCATATTGATGGACTATTTTTGTCAACCAACCATTATGTTCTAAACATAATTACAAACTTTCAAGAGTTGTTCAAGGCAACTCTCATTTCTTCATACAACAATTTGTAAGTGAAGAATCATGGCACATAAAGCGTCCATGCCCTTGTGCTTACTTCAAAAGTTCCTTGTTTATGTAACAAAGAAACAAGCACTAAAGTTTGTGTTGATTAAGGGTTGTTCAAAGCAACTCTTATTTCTTCATACAACAATTTGTAAGTGAAGAATTATGACATTAAAAGTGTTGTCCTTCTCATGTTTAGACTTATCTAACATATTCTTCCAATGATACCTTATCAATAGGAAGATTGTGAGGATGAGACTACTTAGTTACATCTACAAGCCATTAAAGACAATCTATGGGATTGTAGAACTAAGTCCGGAAATTAAAGCATTCGGCTTTTCTTTGTCAAGTTTTGGATAGCGTTTGCAAATATATTGGTAAACAAATACATAACGAATATAAATTGATTGATTTTAAGCCATTTGATTCGGGTCTTTAAATCAAATAGCACCACCCACTATTTTTGGCAAATTCCATATCCCTCATCGGAATTCGAGAGTTTTGTTGAACTCTTAGCAGGGTATGGGAGACTCACCATTACCAAGCCCACCTCAGAATTATATCATTTTGGTTAGCAAAAATAATGATGAGAGAATAACACTTTAGTCATTTACAACTCTTGTAATTACCCATCTAGTTTGGCCTCTAGAGAATGAATGCCTCAGAATTATATCATGTTGGCACCATTGCACTTAGTTAAGTTATTCCCACCATGCTTAGTTTATGTAGAGGTTCAAGCACAACCTCAGAATTATATCATGTTGGTCATACTCGTTTTCTACACTCACCTCATCATATGTTTATGGACTCCTCCTGGATGTAAGCGCATACTTTGTACTTCCCCATTATAGGGTGAAGCCGGTGCATGAGTCACAAGCGATTGGAACCCACCACGGTGGAAGGCCTACGAAGAGATATTCAAAGCATCTCTCGCTTATCAACTTAATAATGGTTTGTTGAGGGTTTTAGGTCTCATCACATATAAACATACATTTTAATCCAATTAAAACATTTTGGTCCTATTACAACTATTGGTCCATATGATTGATTTAGTAGTATATAATACTCCCACTATGCTTTTAAAAACGGTTTTTAAAGCAAGACTATATGGTATTACTAACATAAGATTTGCATTCATTAATGGACTATATAGTTGCCTTAGGGCCTTAGGATGACTATGAACCTTTGATTCGATTCAACACGAGCCTAGTGTTGAATCTCGGTCTAGGGATGGTGATTGATTTTAGTTACGCGTTTAATCACATTAAGGCGTGTTGTCTTATTGGGCGTTGGACCCAACTACTCCAATTTCATGCATATCGAATAAAACAAGAAAGGAGTACTTCAAAGTAAATAAGAGCTTATGCTCTTTTACAACAATTGATCAAATCAAATTACTTTAAAGTAAAGAAGAGCTTATGCTCTTTTACAACAATTGATCATATCAAATTACAACCAAAATTTAACTACACATTCCCATGGTTCAAACAAATTTGAAACGGCCTTTCACATAGCTCAATTATAGTAGGCTTAGGTTCATAATCACCCTTTCTTTAATTAATTAACGCTTTAACTAATTAAACTTGAATGCAACATTATCATTTGGTTTTTGTATCCATAGAATTGATTTAGATGGAGCTAAATGAAATGAAAATCCAATTCTCATTTAAAGAGACAAAACAATTTTGTTCTCTACCTAATTTGGGCCAAAATGCTATGACCTCAACTTGTTTGGGCCATAGTGCAATTAACCTCAACTTTTGGGCTATTTTGCAAAAACTTAAACTTTTGGGGTCACTTTGTAAAAACACAAAAGTCCACTACTTCATGTAATTACAACTAGAACCCAAAAATTTCCACAAAAGCTAAAACTTCATTAAAGGAGCAAAACAATTTGTCCTTTTAGTGATTTTGGACCTTTACGTAAAAACGTAAACTTTTGGGTCAAATTGCAAATACACAAAAGTATCAAAACTTTATATAATTGCACAAAAGCCCCACAAGGACCCTAATTGAGTAGGGTGGCCGGTTTTGAAGCAAAGTAATAAAAAAAAAATTTCAAAGTTTTTGTAAGTGGGGTGTGTGTAATGGAATAAATCATTACACACCTACCCACTAAAATTTCTTTAATTTTTCAAAACAAATATCTAAGATATTTAAACATAAGAAATATTTCAAAACAAAAAACTTTATGAAATAAATCAAAACTTTGAATCAAAACACCAAACCTTTTGTTCTTGGCAAGAACATATCAAGAACATTGAAGAACATCCATGAAAACCCATAAGAGCTCCATGAACATTCTTCACCCAAAAACATACCAAAACCACTCAAACTTAAGGGAAATAACATACAACCATACTAGGGTACATAGGGGTTCCAAAAGTCACTTTAAAACACTTTTAACAAGTCAAACAAGAACCCAAAAATCCACCCTTTGGATTTGGCCGAATTTCCCCAAAAACATGGCACCAAATTTTAGCTCCAAAATTCATGCTCATATGAACTACATCTACAACATTTGAGATGGCAAAATTTCTAACAAAATTTACATTCAAAGAAGCAAGAATAAAGCTTGTAACAATTACAACATTCAAATCACAAACTATGAACTACAAAACCCAAAAGGATTCACCAACTACTAGACTTAGGCTCTTGATACCACTTGAAGGAAGATTTGTGAAAAACATGTTCATTTAAGCAACATCAATAGCATGCAATTAACAATTAAAGGCGGAATCATGCTTGTATGCACTTAAAAACAAAACATTTACCCATGAAATTCAAAGCCTAGTAGATAGGTGAACCAAGACTCAACTCAAAACAAAGTGAGTTGAGAAATCAATACCTTTGTAGATTCCTCTTTGCATAAGCAAAGGCTAATCACCCAAAGAGAGGGCCTTCATTCCTTGCATCTTAGATCCATGGATTTGGATGGATGAAAAGGTTTCTCCAAGTTCCCAAAATTGAGAACCTCTAATGATTCATCACCAAGGCATAATGAAGAAGAAATGAGTGACCTTGGAGGAGTTTGATTGCTAGATGATCCCTCCAAGGTGGCCAAAATTTTAGAGAGAAAGGAGAGCTTGTGTTCTCATCCTTTCCCCACAAATAACCATTAATGAATTTGAGGCTATAAAGTCCTTTATATAGTCCCTTCAAATAAGTGACCTAATGGACCAAAAGCCCTATTCTTCTAACATGGCCGGCCTATAGGTTTATTGGGCTTTCAAGCCCTTTGTTTATTCAAGTTGTCATACAACTTGAGTTAATGGGCTTGACATTCAAATCCCATTGGGCCTTGCAGCCCAAAACTAACCCGAGGTCTTTAACGAACTTATTCGTTTGATTAATTAACATATTAATTAATCCTAGCCTTAGATAAATAATTAAACCATTTAATTATTCTTACTCATCTCCGTTGTTTCTTCAAACTCTACCTTACTCGGTGAACGATCCATTAGGTTCCTTTTAGCGAGGCAGTGGGCGATTAAAACTCTTTCTAATCGATTGTGAATTGAAACTTACTTTCCATTCTCCCATTAGTGATAATACACTTTTAGGGCTTCCACAAACCATGGTTGACGCCTAGCAGCATGTCATGGTTACCCAAGCTAATCAGAAGAGGTGGAGAACCTATTCAGTTTTAGGATTACAAATGCAATACGGTCTTTCTCTAATACAATACTCTTGACCACATTGTTTGGTTTGATAGTTTATTCATGTCTACTATCCAATGTGAGTCTTGTGCTTATATGATTACCTTGAATGTGATTTGGAACACATTCCTAAATCTCATTCATACTTTGGCCAAAGATTCTTAATCATATCATAGAGTATTCTCCCTCAAACAGTTTGAAGGTTAAAGATCCCTTGTTGCGCATTCACTTGCCTCCATGGCTAAGTGGCTTAACCCCAACGATGCCGTGGACACCCTCCTGATGGAGTGACTTTGACATAATCAAAGATTAAGGACCTAACCACAAGACAACTGTGATGCCTCAGGTCAAAAGACTAATTTGCATTATCCCAACCATGAGTTCTCATGTGACATGAATATGAGAACTCTTCGTTGATCGTGTTCAGTGAACTCATTCTCTATTGAGCACCTACGTACTTGTCTTGATGTCACACACACCAATGACTCGAGACTAGTCACTCTCCCTGAGAGAAGACATAGCACGTACTGATCTTAACGGACTGTCAATGCCCAATTGACAATCCTATGATCAGGAATGTTTAGGATGTGTCAACGAAAGAATGGTCTCATGAATCTAACTTCTTTAGATCGCATTCTTCCAATCACATATTCCTTGGACTTATCGTTTAAGCATATAACATTTATATGAGACGGCTCAAACAATAATCTTTGCCTTTTACATTTAAACTACATTAGTTTGAAATGTCCGTAAAGTATCATCATATGATTGGTTTTAGGGCACATTTCCAACACTAATATCCTCAATTATTACATATTATAATGTATCAAAGTTTGGTGACGATCCAACGGTCGGATCGTCGATTGCTATAATAATCAAGTGGCGGACTTTTGATGTGATATATAATAGCACATAAATTAAACCCCATAATTGTAGTATGTGTAAGTAGGGATCATTCTAGGCCGGGGATTAAAGAGGATGCTCATCTACACAATTTAAACTCTAAAACACTAAACTAGACTCAAAAACAGAAAACTAGACTCTAACAACTCAAAACAAGCTAAATAGACTCAAAACACACAAACTAAGTTAAATTGACTCAAACTAGACACTAAAGGGTGGTTTGGACGAAAAGTACTTTTAACTTGACTCAAAACACTTAAAAACACAAGTTTGGACATATTCTAACTAATTTGACACAACAAAGTAAAGGGGATTGGGTTTTTGACGAAATTAAAGTAAAAACAAATAGATTTAAAGACTCTAAACAATTTGAATGAAATTGGGTGTTTAAATGGGTGAATGGCTAGCTAGAGGGTCCTTCTCCACACATGACACATATGCATATAAATCGATTTCTAGTTATTATTCCTTTAAACCATGAATGACAATGCCCGAAATTAATCATGAAAAGCACAAATTAACTTTCAGATTTTCTTAATTCATTGAATTGGATGGAATACGCATCGGCAACCAAATTATTCTTATCAAGTACCCTACTTGAATAGCATAATAGAGATACAATCAAAGATCATCAAGTTTTGTGAAAATCATAAGCATTGACATGACATTCGTAACTATGAACTGCATGATACTTCTACCATGGATTTACTTAACACGATTGTGACTAGCAACCTCCACTACTTATAAATCTAAGTTCATAACTATTAGGTGAAATTCCTTTATATTTTAGCATCAAATTCATGCATGCAAATTAAGTGTGCACCCTTAATCAACATACAAGAATAAGTTATCAATCAAACAGATAAGTAAATCGCATTCATGTTTTACGAAAAAATAACTAGAGGAAATCAATTCATATCACATATATGTTCATGGTTTTGAATTCACCTCTAGCTAAAAAGAAATTAGTTCCTCATGTTCGCAAAACAAAGATAATTAAATTTAAACATTGAAAACAAAGAATAGAATACACCTAGAAACGCTCCAACAATCCAACATCTTGAACGGCAAGCATGATTCCAAGTGGCTCCTCCTTCCTTCCTTGCTGCAACACAATGGGGATTTGTGTGTATGATGGATGCGTGTTGTGAATTGTGGTGAATGATGGGTTGCGATGGTCTGATATATGCGACAAAGACATGTATTTATAGGCTAGGGTTTTGCACAATTTCTGAAGGGAAAAATATTGCACAATCCTAGGGGAAAAGGACTAGGTTACACGGTAGAGACCAAGGAGGAATGGGATTCAAAACCTACAACAGGGAATAGGCCTTCTAGAAAGGGTATTATGGCAGATTTCTAGAAGGAAAGGGATGAAAGGTGCGGCATCAATGTAGGAGAAGGATAGGGCTTCTAGAAACATGATATTTAGGTGTTCTAATGTCATTTGGATGCCATCCTTGTAGCAGGAATTAAGGTAGCAAAAGATTAAGATAGGATAAGATAAGATAAGGTTGGAAAAGGTTTGGATAAGATATGGTAGTTTGGATAATGTTCCATGTTTCTTGCTCTTTCCTTATCTTCTTTGTCTTGAACTTGTTTCTCTAGATTTGTAGCATGTTCCTAGCCTTTTTTGACTTCAAATTCGTCCATGCACCTTGCTCTATATGCAAGCTATCCATTCCAAGCCCAAAACTGCTCCAAATTGCTTCAAAATGCACTTTCTTGCCAACTTTGTTATTTAAACCTACAAACACATGAAAATAGCTTAAATCACTATAATAAATAGAAACTAACTATGTAAATGCAAGAAAACAAGCTAACTAAGTCGCTTAAATATGCTTCTATCAACTTTCATGGAACTATGTTCAAATGATAGAAATTCATCAATTAGACTTCACCAATGGAATCAGACTATTCAAATTTAACCTAGGAAGGTTAGAGGAAGTCTCGGCCGATGTGCCGCCGCGTGCGTCGCTGCAGGTGGCCTCTTCGACTTGCCAAAAAATTCAACTATTTCTAAAAATTATCAAATTTTACAAGAATGAAGATCTCAATGAGTGGAGCAACTTTCATACTTGTGACTAAGGCCAATTTGGCAGGGAAAAGCCTCAATTTCATGAAAACCGCCGGAAACCCATAAAATTAGGTAGTTGTTGATTCGCCACCAAAACAAACTCCAATGCCTCCACCAAAGCTTGGGCCTTGCTCCTGGGGTTGAGAGTAATCTTTTGGTGGTGATCATAGATGGTGAAACTTGCTAGAGTCACCAGAAAAAGGTTAAAACTGCAGGGATGCCCTTGTGGGTTTATGGCTTCGATTTGTGAATTTGGGTAAGAAATTTGGAAAGCTAACACTACAAAGATGTAGGGATCGTCAAGGGCTTTCCATGGACACCAGGATCACCCAAAACGGAGTTCGTACGAAGGAGATATGAGCAGGTCAACATGGCAGGTCGGGTGGAGAAACCGGGTTTGGCCGGTTCTCTTATTCTCCCTTCCCTCCTTTCCCTCCTTTCTCTCTTCTCTGATTGGCACCCTCTTATCTCTCTTTTTTTTATTAGTCCGGTTCCTCCCTCTTTTCTCTCCTTTATACTCCATCTACACTGACCATCCTTTGTTCCCTTTAATTTGGGCCACACACGTGGCATCCCAGATTTTGCTCCAAAAATCTAGAATTTTCTAGATATTAACCAATTCACTAAAATTCCCCTAACTTTAAATGTGAATAACTCCTTCGTTATATCTCCAAATTGCGTTCCGTTTGCACCCACGCATCCGTAGCTACGAGTCCTATGAGGGTACGCTAAGAAAATGAATCTTATGTGACATGACACAGCAGTCAACAAGAGTCAACACTTTGCCTCGAAGGGCATTTTTGTAAATTCCCTTATTAAAATTATAAAAATCATAATTTTTAGGGATGGGTCATTACAATGTACCCCCCTTATGAAAATTTCATCCCTGAAATTTAAAATAACTTGTTATAAATAAGATACTTGAAAATAGGGAGGAATATATTTATATAAACATAAGAAAGAAATCAAGTTAGAGTGGTTGCATAACAGAGAATGACATTCCATCGCGATCGGAGTGCAATTATTCCTCTTTCATGCCTCCAAGCTCGTACCTTCTTCCTTCCTCAATAACATAGTAGTATAATACTCGTATAACCCATAAGGTTAAACACCAAGAGTGCAAATAACTCACCAAAAATTTGTAATGGCAGAAATACCCATATAAATAGAATAACTTAGTAAGAAAATATTTGTACGAGAAAAATCAAAACTCACCAAACATTTGTTGTGTCATGAACTTCGAGAATGAGTCCGAACCACAAGTAACTAATAAGTGTTGCCATAGATGAGCAATCTTAGCCCCTTGCTTAGTGAACCCAACAATTAAGCCATTGTATCCATAGAATTGATTTAGATGGAGCTAAATGAAATGAAAATCCAATTCTCATTTAAAGATACAAAACTATTTTGTTCTCAACTAATTTGGGCCAAAATGCAATAACCTCACCCTTTTGGGTTATATTGCAAAACACAAACTTTTGAGGTCAATTTGTAAAAACACAAAAGTCCACTACTTCATGTAATTACAACTAGAACCCAAAAATTTCAACAAATGCAAAAACTTCATTAAGGTAGCAAAACAATTTATCCTTTAGTGATTTTGGGCATTTATGTAAAAACGTAAACTTTTGGGTCAAAGTACAAATACACAAAAGTATCAAAACTTTATGTAATTGTATAAAAGCCCCAAAAGTACCCCCATTATAGGGGTGGCCTACCATGTGAGGTAGTGATGGTGTGTGTCAGTTGATTTGTGTGTTTGAAAGGTGATTGAAAGTTGTAAGTGATTGGTATGGTGTGAATAGTAAAATAGGTATGGGGGTTGTTCGAAAAATCATACCATCCATCACTAACAAAAACAAATAAATAACCAAACACCTTTTTGAATCAAAGCAACAAACTTTTTGATCTTGGTATGATCAACAATAACAAAGCAAGAACATTGAAGAACATCCATGAAGACCCATAAGAGCTCCATGAATGTTTTCACTTAATAAAACTCAAAATTTTCACTACTCATAAGAGGGTTAACATCCTAGGTACTTAGGGGTTCCAAAAGTTACTTTAAAACACTTTTAACAAGACTCATGAACCCAAAAATTCACCCTTTGGATTTCGGTGAATTTCCCCATAAACATGGCGTCAAATTTTAGCTCCAAAATTCATGCTTATATGAACTACAACTACAACATTAGAGATGGCAAATTTTCTAAAAAAATTTACATTCAAAGAAGCAAGAATAAAGCTTGGAACAATTACAACATTCAAATCAAAGACTATGAACCACAAAACCCAAAAGGAAATATTTGTGAAAATTAGTTCATTTGATCAACATCTATGCATGCTATGAACAATTAAAAGGTGGAATCATGCTTGTATGCACTCAAAAACAAAACTTCACCCATGAAATTCAAGGCCTAGTAGTTGTGGTGAACCAAAACTCAACTCAAAACAAAGTGGTGAGTTGAGAAACTTTATACCTTTGAAGCACCTCTTTGCTTAGTAAAGGTTAATCACCCATGTGAGGGCCTTCTTCCTTTGTCACCTTGCTCCTTGCTCCTTGGCTCCATGGATTTGGATGGAGGAACTTTGTTTCTTGGCTCCGGATATGGATGGAAGAATTGGGTTCTCCAAAAGTCACCAAACTTGGAAACCTCTAAGTTTCGACACCAAGAATCGTTGAGGAAGAAGATGAGTGACCATGGAAAAATTAGACGCTAGTAAATTTTCCCATGGTGGCCGGCTGTTCTAGAGAGAAAAGAGATAGAGTTGTTCTCATTTCTTCCCTTAGAAAACCCAAATGATGAAAAGGTTATAAAGTCCTTTATATAGTCCCTTCAATTAAGTGACTAAAAGAACCACAAACCCTTTCCTTCTCTATATGGCCGGCCTCCTTAAGGTTATGGGCTGTTTGGGCCCTGTTGGATCATTTTGGGTCTTTAGTCAATAAGTTGTCATACAATTTATGTTAATGGGCTTGACATTCAAATCCTATTGGGCCTTGCGGCCCAAAACTAACCCGAGGTCTATAACGAACTTATTCGTTTGATTAATTAACATATTACTTAATCCTAGCCATAAATAATTAAACCATTTAATTATGCTTACTCATCTCCGTTAAATCCTTTAAACATTATGTTGCATGGTGTGCGATCCATTAGGTTCCTTTTAGCGAGGTAGTGGGCGATTAGAACTCTTCAAATCAATTGTGAATTGAAACTTACTTTCAATTCCCCCTTTAGCGATTATACACCTTTAGGGCTTCCATAAACCATGAGTGAGACCTAGCAGTATGTCATGGTTACCCAAGCTAATTAGCAGTGATGGAGAACCTATTCAAATTTGGATTACAATGCAATACGGTGTTTCTTTAATACAATACTCTTAACCACATTGTTTGGTTTGATAGTTTATCCATGTCTACTATCCAATGTGATTTGTTTACTTATATTACCTTGAATGTGATTTGAAGTGAAGTGACTATATAAAGGACATTATATACAAAATTCGTTAGGGCTCTCTTTTGAGGAAATTGGAGAGAACAAGAGCTCTCCTTTTCTCTCTTGGAGGCTGGCACCCTTGGGGGGGAGTTACTAGTATGAATTCTCCTCCAAGGTTACTCATCTCTTCTTCAAGTCCCTCCTTGGTGTGGAAACTTAGAGGTTCCGTTTCTTGGGAACTTGGAGAATCCAATCATCCATCCTCCTCCAAGAAATCCATGGAACTAAGAAGTAAGGAATGAAGGCCCTTTCTCATGGGTGATTAGTCTTTGCTTATGCAAAGAGGATTCAACAAAGGTATAATATTTCTCAACTCACTTTGTTCTTGAGTTGAGTTTAGGTTCACCACAATTACTAGTGTCACATCCCGGCCCGGGGCGGAACTACTTCCCGGGCCCGACTCCACTACCGTAGCACGATATTGTCCGCTTTGGGCTTACCATTCCCTCACGGTTTTGTTTTTGGGAACTCACGAGCAACTTCCCAGTGGGTCACCCATCATGGGATTGCTCTAGCCCCCTTCTCGCTTAACTTCGGAGTTCCTACGGAACCCAAAGCCAGTGAGCTCCCAAAAGGCCTCGTGCTAGGTAGGGATGGGAATATACATAAAAGGATCACTTCTCTGGGCGATGTGGGATGTCACAATCCACCCCCCTTAGGGGCTCGACGTCCTCGTCGGCACACACGCGACCAGGGTTAGGCTCTGATACCATTTTGTCACATCCTGGCCCGGGGCGGAACTACTTCCCGGGCCCGACTCCACTACCGTAGCAAGATATTGTCCGCTTTGGGCTTACCATTCCCTCACGGTTTTGTTTTTGGGAACTCACGAGCAACTTCCCAGTGGGTCACCCATCATGGGATTGCTCTAGCCCCCTTCTCGCTTAACTTCGAAGTTCCTACGGAACCCAAATCCAGTGAGCTCCCAAAAGGCCTCGTGCTAGGTAGGGATGGGAATATACATATAAGGAACACTTCCCAGGGCGATGTGGGATGTCACAACTAGGCCTTGAATTTCATAGGTAAAGTTTTGTTTTTTAGTGCACACAAGCATGATTCTGCCTTTAATTGTTAATTGCATGCTTAGATATTACTCAAATGAACTAGTTTTCACAAAATATTTCCTTCAAGATGAACTTGTCATCGACTACAACAACAGATGGCGTTCATTAAGTCAACAGATGGCATTCATTCAGTCTTGATTGCAAAGATCGGCTTTCTGAAACCTCCGCCATTGAGATGTGTGTTCAAGGTAGGCACTGGGGGTTACATTACATCCTCCAAGGCATAAAGCCAAGAACATTTGAGCAACTGGCAACTCGTTCCAATGACATGGAGCTGAGTATCGCCAATCATGGGAAAAATGAGCCAATCACCGACTTCAAGAAGGACAAGGTGTTTGCTATGAAGGTAAATAAGACTGGGAATAAACCTACCAAGGAAGCTTTTACCATCAACACTACCCTCATCAAGACTTCCCCTACGCCCGTCAAAATCTCCTCCAAGAACAAAGCGAAGGAGACAAAGAGAAGTGAGCCTTCTCGCACCCAAGATAAGTACAAAAACACCTTCTAGAACAGAAGACCTAGCCTTTTTCGGACTCTGATGTGGCCGCCATGCTAGACAACTTGTTGGAGAAAAAGGTGATCGAGCTACCTGAGTGCAAATGCCCCGAAGAGATAAATAGTGTTAACGATCGTAGGTATTGCAAAATATCATCGTATTGTGAGCCATCCTATTGGCAAGTGCTTCGCCCCCAAGGAGCTCATCATGAAGTTGGCACAACAAGGGTAAATTGAACTCGACCTTGAAGACATAGCTGTAACACACACTATTGTGATTGTGTTTGGATTATTCGATCCCATGCCTCTCCAAGTGACGCTGCTCATTCCGATCCATGCTCAAGTCACACGACACCTTTTACACAACCATTGCTGGGGGCAAGAGACCAAAATGCACTTGCTGACAATGAAGAGGGGTGAACACTGGTGACCTACAAGAAGACAAGGAAACCAAGACCACAAGCCACAAAGCCAAGGTGGAATGAGGAAGAAAGCATTGCTGCCGCAATAATAGGAAGCCTAAAAGAAATGTTAGAGTTGCTAAGTTGACGTACACTGGGGAACTTATGGAGTAAGAGCCACACATTCCTGTCTCCTTGCACGAGTACTTCCCGAATGATGTCTTCTAACAGTGCATTACCGCTACCCGTCACATGGTTGAAGTAGAGATAGAAGAGCCCTTAAAAGGAAAAACTATCATCGTCGAGTCAGAGAAAACTCCTACGCCTGAAGAAAGCCGGGCGTCATACTTTAGCATCAAGGAGGTGGTGCAATTTCCCAAAGAGATACGAAGAGCACTAATAACAGTCATGGCGAGTCTCGACAACCACGAAATGCAACAAAGAAAGGACAAAGGCTTGAAGTTTCGGCCACATGTTGTGCATCCCATGACGCAATCAACTTTACTGACGAAGACTTACCACTGGGATCAAAGCCTCACAACCGTCCTCTCTTCATCTCTGGTATGTAAGGGAGCACAAAGTCAACCACATGCTTGTGGATGGAGGTTCGGCCATAAACATCATGCCAAAGTCAACAATGACTGCAATTGGCATCAAGGTAGATGAACTATCCTGAAGCCATCTTTTAATCCAAGGTTTTAACCAAGGAGGACAAAGAGCAATGGGTATGGTCCGAATCGAAATGACCATTGGCGAACTCAAGTTAAGCACGTTATTCCATGTGATTGACGTGAGAACTTCCTATAACTTGCTCTTGGGAAGGCCTTGGATCCACAAGAATGGAGTAGTGTCGTCCACCCTCCACTAATGCCTAAAGTTTTACCGAAAAGGGGTGAAGGTGATACAAGGCAAGACCAAGCCATTCACCGAAGCCGAGTCACACTTCACAAATGCCAAGTTCTACATGGATGAAGAAATGGTGCTTGAAGTTTTTCCAAAAAAGATCAAATCCACAGGCATAACCACATCTAAGAAACAAAAGTGCCAAGCCACACCTAAGAACAAGAAGGGTAAGCCATGTTGGAAGTATCCCCATAAAGCCACTCATCTAACATCATCAACGACAAAGAACGTGACCTCACCAAGACTCAGAAAAAGTTGAAGGAGCATGGTTACGGAGCTAACAACAACAAAGCTGGACTTGGCTTTACACCAAATACACCTGTGAAGACTTCAAGAAAAGTGAAAAGCACTAGCGCTCAACACATTAACATTATCATTGAACAAAATCAAGATGAACCTAAACCCGCCCTTTAAACGTCAGTCTTTGATAAGCTAAATCATTCAAAACCCAGAATTTCAAAACTTGATTGTATTGGTGGTTAAGACCGACCTTTTGTCTTCAAGTGGCTTAACACACCAACACCCCAAAGCTCTGTTTTCGAAAGGTTGTAAAAAAACTAAGAAACAAAGCAACACGACTAGCTCTCCTCCACGACGGTCAGCCTTGGAAAGATTTGAAGAAACCAAGAAGCCTTCTAGAAACAGAAAGACAATGCCAAAGGAAGAAAAGCTTGACGGTCTAGCAGAAAAAAGATAACTTTCAAGGCTTAATTCCTTCAAGGATGAAACGCGAAGCAACATTGGAAGTTGACACAAAAAGACCACTAAAGGTAAGGAGGCGCACCGTCATCCACATTGCCCAATCTTCACGCCAAAAAGCCCAAGAAGATAGCATTGAAGAAGAGGCCTAAGATGTCTTCCACAGCACAATCCAAGAAGACAATGAAGATGGAGTCCCCGAGGAAGATGTCATTGCTGCACCACAACAGCTCTAAGATGGGGAGCAAGCCATGATTAATGATCTCTAGGAGTTCAACTTAGGCACAAGTGAGAAATCAAAGCCTATCTTCGTAAGTGCATTACTAAGTGCGTACGAGATCGAGGAGTACTACCAACTACTCTTGGAGTACAAAAACGTCTTTTCTCGAACCTACAAAGAAATGCCTGGCCTTGACCCTACCATCGCTGTGCATGGTGTTGCAGTTAAGCCTAGAACCTGACTGATAAAGCAAACTCAAAGACGCTATCGATCTAAACTCATCCCAGAATTTAAAGCTGAAATTGACAAGCTAATCGAAGCAGGCTTTATTTGAGAAATGCAATACCCTAAGTGGATCTCTAACATCGTTATTGTCCTTATGAAATCTGGATAAATACGTGTTTGTGTAGACTTCTGAGACCTTAACGATGCTTGCCCAAAAATGACTTTCCCTTACCAATCATTGAAATCATGGTGGATGCAACCACTAGCCATAAGGTGCTATCATTCATGAATGCCCATTGGCTTGAAGAACAATGGAGCCATATATCTACATGTCATGCAGAAGATCTTCAACGACATGCTACACAAAAACATAGAGTGTTACGTAGACGACGTAGTTGTCAAGACTAAGAAGAGATTTGATCACTTGAAGCATTTACAAATGATGTTCAACAAACTACGACACTATAACCTCAAAATGAACCCGTTGAAATGTGCATTTGGTGCCACCTTTGGGAATTTCCTCGACTTCATTGTCAAGCACCATGGCATTGAAGTGGACCAATCAAAGATTAAGGCCATTCAAAGCATACCTGAGCCAAGGAATCTACATGAGTTGAAATGTCTATAAGCACGTCTAGCCTTCATTAGGCACTTCATCTTCAACCTTGCAGGACACTGTCAACCCTTCAGTCGACTCACGAAGAAGGACACTTTATTCGTATGGGATGACGCATACCGTCATGCTTTCGAAAGCATAAAAAGGTACTTGGAAATCCCACATGCCTTAAGAGCTCCCATGCCTGGAAAGTCATTCATCCTATATATTGCTGCATAAGAAAGTTCCATTGGAGCACTCTTAGCATAAGAAAATGAAGAGTAAAAGGAAAAAGCACTCTACTACCTAAGTAGAACCCTCACAGATGTCGAGCTTAACTACTCACCAATCAAGAAGATGTGCCTTGCCTTAGTCTTTGCCATCCAAAAGCATAGACACTATATGCATGCTTACGCCATCCATTTGGTTGCCAAAGTTGACCCGGTCAAATGCATCATGTCCAAGCCAGTTTTGACAGGACGACTAGTGAAATGGGCGTTGCTTCTCAATCAGTACGAGACCATCTACGTTCTAGCTAAAGCTGTCAAGAGACAAATGCTAGCAGACTTCCTGGCTGATCATCCAATCCCCGTCGATTGGAAAATCTCAGAGGACTTCCCTGACAATGAGGTATTCTACGTCAACATCTTCCCAACATGGACAATGTTCTTCGATGAATCCGCACAAGCATATGGAGCAAGGGTAAAAGTAGTATTCATGTCACTACAAAGACAAATGCTACCCTATTCCTTCCGACCAAGTGAGCTATGCTCCAACAACGTTGCTAAGTACCAAGCATTCGTTATCGGACTCCAAATGGTGATCGACATGGAAATCACAACGGTAGAAGTGTATCATGACTCAAAGCTCATAATCAATCAACTCTTGATTGAATATGAAGTGAGGAAAGGTGATCTCGTCCTATACTTCTGGCTAGCAACTCAACTGCTACGAAAGTTCGAGGTCATGACTCTAGAACGTGTGCTAAGAAAAGAAAATTAAATGCCAGACGCTCTCGCTAACTTCGCCTCAAGTAAGGCAATAGGAGAAGATGAAGCTCTTACATGCCAATGCCAAAGATGGGCGTGAAGGAAATATTTGTGAAAACTAGTTCATTTTAGTAACATCTATGCATGCAATTAACAATTAAAAGGTGGAATCATGCTTGTATGCACTCAAAAAAAAAAACTTTACCCATGAAATTCACGGCCTAGTAGTTATGGTAAACCAAGACTCAACTCAAGAACAAAGTAAGTTGACAAATATTATACCTTTGTTGATTCCTCTTCGTAGAAACAAAAGCTAATCACCCAAAAGATAAGGCCTTCATTCCTTACTTGAAGGTTAGAGATCCCTTGTTGCTCATTCACTTGCCTTCATGGCTAAGTGGCTTAATCGTAACTATATCATAGACACCCTTTGACGGAGTGACTTTGACATAGTCAAAGGCCAAGAACCTAACCACACGACAACTATGATGCCTCATATCAAAGGGCTAATTTGCATTATCCCAACCATGAGTTCTCATCTGACATGAGTATGAGAACTCTTTGTTGATCGTGTTCAGTGGACTCATTCTCTATTAGCACCTACATGCTTGTCTTGATGTCAGTCACACCAATGGCTCGAAACTAGTCACTCTTCCTAAGAAAAGACATAGCACGTACTGATCTTAATGGACTGTTAATGCCCAATTGGCAATACTATGATTAGGAACATTTAGGATATGTATAAGAAAGAGAATGGTGTGACAACCCGTTCCAGATTTTCGAACCGTAGGGGTAAAATGACCATTTTGCCCCTAGTATGTTTGTTTAGTGTTGTGGTTGTTTTTGGGTTTTGTTTGGCTGGTTTTGGACCACACACATTTTCCCACATCCCCTCACCCCTTTCCCTATCTCGTATCCTGTCCCTTTCCCTCTTTCTCTCCCATTTCTATCCCCACATGTACGGACACAACCAAAACCATCCAAACCTTCATAGATCGAGGAAACAAGTTACATATTCGTTCTCGTGAGGTCCGTAGGAGTTTAACCATATCCATTTCAGGTAAGGATAATTTTGTTTTCACGTCGAACTCGGGATACCCCGATTTGGTCACTGTTCATGCACACGTTAATTATTATGTTTTTGGAAATTTCAAGCTTGTAGGAAGCTTGGTGAGGTCCTTAGGAGGCTCGGGGTGGTTCGTTTGAAGGTTTTGGATGTCGGGATCGTGAGTTACAAGGTTGGCTGGAGTTGGTGGTGTTTTCCTGGTGAGATTCCATGTGTTTTAGTGCTTGAAAGTGGTATGGATTTGTTCCTCTTGTTGTAAGCTTCATTTTGGTACCAATATTGTGAAATTTGGTTGAAAAACGAAAAAGATACAAGGTTTTGAAGTTTTCCCGATTTTCCTGCGTTGTCGCCGGCGCTGGAGCCTCACCGGAGAAGATGACAGAATATTTCGTCAGTTTGGAAGGAATATTCCTAACGGCGTTAATAGAATTCGTTAGAGTTATTGGAACATTCCTGACGGCGTTAACTGACGTCGTCAGTGTGCCAGGCACGTGCCTGCACATGGGCGACGCGTGTGGCCGTGCCTGTTGGAAATGTGCCCTAAAACCAATCATATGATGATACTTTACGGACATTTCAAACTAATGTAGTTTAAATGTAAAGGGCAAAGATTATTGTTTGAGCCGTCTCATATAAATGTTATATGCTTAAACGATAAGTCCAAGGAATATGTGATTGGAAGAATGCGATCTAAAGAAGTTAGATTCATGAGACCATTCTTTCGTTGACACATCCTAAACGTTCCTGATCATAGGATTGTCAATTGGGCATTGACAGTCCGTTAAGATCAGTACGTGCTATGTCTTCTCTCAGGGAGAGTGACTAGTCTCGAGTCATTGGTGTGTGTGACATCAAGACAAGTACGTAGGTGCTCAATAGAGAATGAGTTCACTGAACACGATCAATGAAGAGTTCTCCTATTCATGTCACATGAGAACTCATGGTTGGGATAATGCAAATTAGTCTTTTGACCTGAGGCATCACAGTTGTCTTGTGGTTAGGTCCTTAATCTTTGATTATGTCAAAGTCACTCCATCAGGAGGGTGTCCACGGCATCGTTGGGGTTAAGCCACTTAGCCATGGAGGCAAGTGAATGCGCAACAAGGGATCTCTAACCTTCAAACTGTTTGAGGGAGAATACTCTATGATATGATTAAGAATCTTTGGCCAAAGTATGAATGAGATTTAGGAATGTGTTCCAAATCACATTCAAGGTAATCATATAAGCACAAGACTCACATTGGATAGTAGACATGAATAAACTATCAAACCAAACAATGTGGTCAAGAGTATTGTATTAGAGAAAGACCGTATTGCATTTGTAATCCTAAAACTGAATAGGTTCTCCACCTCTTCTGATTAGCTTGGGTAACCATGACATGCTGCTAGGCGTCAACCATGGTTTGTGGAAGCCCTAAAAGTGTATTATCACTAACGGGAGAATTGAAAGTAAGTTTCAATTCACAATCGATTAGAAAGAGTTTTAATCGCCCACTGCCTCGCTAAAAGGAACCTAATGGATCGTTCACCGAGTAAGGTAGAGTTTGAAGCAACAACGGAGATGAGTAAGAATAATTAAATGGTTTAATTATTTATCTAAGGCTAGGATTAATTAATATGTTAATTAATCAAACGAATAAGTTCGTTAAAGACCTCGGGTTAGTTTTGGGCCGCAAGGCCCAATGGGATTTGAATGTCAAGCCCATTAACTCAAGTTGTATGACAACTTGAATAAACAAAGGGCTTGAAAGCCCAATAAACCTATAGGCCGGCCATGTTAGAAGAATAGGGCTTTTGGTCCATTAGGTCACTTATTTGAAGGGACTATATAAAGGACTTTATAGCCTAAAATTCATTAAGGGTTATTTTTGGGGAAAGGATGAGAACACAAGCTCTCCTTTCTCTCTAAAAATTTCGGCCACCTTGGAGGGATCATCTAGCAATCAAACTCCTCCAAGGTCACTCATTTCTTCTTCATTATGCCTTGGTGATGAATCATTAGAGGTTCTCAATTTTGGGAACTTTGGAGAAACCTTTTCATCCATCCAAATCCATGGATCTAAGATGCAAGGAATGAAGGCCCTCTCTTTGGGTGATTAGCCTTTGCTTATGCAAAGAGGAATCTACAGAGGTATTGATTTCTCAACTCACTTTGTTTTGAGTTGAGTCTTGGTTCACCTATCTACTAGGCTTTGAAGTTCATGGGTTAAGTTTTGTTTTTGAGTGCATATAAACATGATTCCGCCTTTTAATTGTTAATTGCATGTTGTTGATGTTGCTCAAATGAACTTGTTTTTAACAAATCTTCCTTCAGTGCCTTGGTCGGCGCGTAGGGGCGCATGCGGTGGTGAAATTTTTTTTCTAAAAATATAGGGATGTTCCTGAGGTTGAGTAAATCGCGTTGGTTTATTCACACACCCCATTTAAGCATTGTATGAGAAGTTATTTCATAAGGTTGCTTATGTGCTTTAAAATTAATTTTTTTATAGTTGTTTCGCATATAGGTGAGACCTATCCCGAGGACGAGCTCGGTTACTCGAGGCAAGGGGGTTACGACCCTTCTACATACCAGTGAGTGGGCATTTGGTTTTCCGTATATACCTATATACTTATGCTTTTCCCAGAAAATGAATTGAAACGTTTATACGTTTTTATGCCATGCATTATGTTTGCCATTTGTTTGTGCATTGTTAGTAGCCTATATATATATATGTATGTTGGTGCTGCGGGCGCACAGGTAAGTGCCAGGTGAGTATGGTTTATGCTTATATTCAGTATTGGTTTGAGATGCATAAAGAGCTCATAACCTGCACCCCCGGTGTTTGTGCTCCCGCCCAGAGTTGGGCACAGTCCTTCACGTGATGTTCACCTCCCACACTACACGCTCATCTTGGATCCAAGTTAGGTGCACAGTCCTGTCATACAGACCACTTTAGGTGGTTCCAACTCGTAGGTGACCCGTGATTATTCGCCAAGCCTTCACGTGATCGTAGCACTCGAGCGTACTTATTATACACCCAGTCCTGTCGTACAGACCACTTTAGGTGGTTCCGACTCATGTGTAGGTATAGTTAGTGAGATGGAGATTCGAGCTCTAGATTCAGCCGTACAGGTCACGTTAGGTGACTCTGGCTGACAGATTCATGACATTGATTTTGACATTTTCTTGAGGACTTGCATTTATTCGAGGCATTTGGCATGGCATATTTCTGAGCATGACTTATATATATACATATATATATATACATATATATGTATATTCTACTTTTTTGGGAAGTATACATGTTTTACAACGAGGGGTTAGAACTTGTGGTAGCTTTTGAAAAGCTTTGTTTTTGCCCACTCACACTTTTTGTTTTGCGCCCCTCCAGGTTCTAGTTGGCTAGTACTTGTGGTGGCTTCCCAGAGGATTTCCCCGGCATATCTGACAGATTATCACCAGTGTAGGACCACCTTTGGGGTGTGTTTTTGTAGTGTTGTTTCTCCCGGACTGCATTTAGTCTTCGTGCTCTGAACTTTGTTTTCACACTTATGCTTGCACATGTATGTTCTTATGTTGTGTATAGTTGGTTTTTAGTTATTTGTACTTTTATTATTATGTTATTCGCCTCTGCACTGTGCATATGGTTACGTCACTTCCACGTGATGGCCAGCATGCCCTGATCTTGGTCGGGGTGTGTCAATGGTCTCATGAATCTAACTTCTTTAGATCACATTATCCCAATTATATATTCCTTGGATTTATCGTTTAAGCATATAACATTTATATGAGACAGCTTCAAACAATAATGTTTGCCCTGTATATTAAACTAGATTAGTTTAACATGTGAAATGTCCATAAAGTATCATCATATGATTGGCTTTAGGGCACATTTCCAACAATCTCCCACTTGCACTAGAGCCAACCAGCTTGCTCATCAATGATGATACCTCTTCTGAATACATTTTAAAAATGGCTGAGTAGTAGGCTTAGACAATGGATATCTATATGTTATCCATAGAAGCAACCATGAGAATAACGGCGTCACCATTATACATGATTCTCAATCATGTGGTTTAGCCTCTCATTTGTGTTCAAATCTTGATGAGACCTTGATTCCCTGGCTTGAGCTATAAATGATTCTCTAGTGTCGGTACACTAGAGACACTTTCTGGTTGGAACCGAATAAAGAGTTCATAAATGAACTTTCTCATCCAAACAACATTGTTGTAAGTTTCTATATGGCAATATCTTTGCATGCACGATGGAACACACTAAGGTCATTACTTTTAATGTTTCCATCCAAATATCTCTTGAGTCATAATAAAGAGATATCCAATTATCTCTTCAATCAAAATGAAGAGACATCCAATGATGGATACGATATTAGATTCATAATCTAATACATTTACGCTTCCATTGCGTTACTCCAATTCTTCCTCATTCTTGAGGAATCTATCCTTTAGTATTTCTTAAATACTTAAGGACTGACTTGACAGTTGCCATGGTTTTGATCCTAGGCTTGCACTGATATCGTTTTGAACCGTTCTTGGTACAGCTTATATCAATGCTTTTCATATAATATGAAATACGTAAAACACCTTTATGCATAAGCGTAAAGGATTTTATTTACGCATTATGCTTCTTTGGGAGTCAAAAGGATACATTCCCTTTTAGAAGAGTAACTCCCAGTCTGACTAGAATTGTCCTTTCGGTTAAAGTTTATCATTCGAGAAACTTCCGACATCTATCTTCTATCAATAGGGATTGAGATAATCCAATTATATCTTCAAATTTATCATTATAGATTTCCATCCTATGTATATAGACTATGTCTCCCATATACATTCCATCGTTTATAGAATGTTTAAATTCATAACTTTAATGAAGAAGAATTCCTTTCATTTCCAAAATTAATGCATCATATATATGTTCTAATTTAGGAATATGATTAACTCCCACTAATCTTTTGTAAACCTAGTAAAGAAATCAAACGATTTGATCTTTGTCTCATAAGATGCTTATAGCTCCCATTAGCTTGCTAAGATTCATGATGGATGGATCTCTACAACTTACATGTCTTGTGATTCCTAGTCTTAGACATATATTATCAAGACTATCTTGATAATGGTTTCGGAAACCCATAATATGTCCAAACATTGAATCACCGTTTAGTTGTAGCTAGCAATCTTCGAATTAATAGAAACCAAGACTACATCAAAGATGGTTTCTTCCAATCAACCAATCTCATTGATTGTAGTCACCTTATGCTACCATTTAGCTATGAAGGTTTCATTATTTTGGGTCAAATGGTACTATACCATTTCCTTGATTATATGTCGTATGAACATTCAATGTAGTCATAAGGATTTCCATTCTCATTTCTGTCGAATTAAGAGGTGTAATTCTATGACATAGTCATAAAGTTCAAACCATTCAACTGAGACGGTTTATAAATCCTTCTCGACTACCTTGAAGCTTGTGGTGTAGGAACTAGGTTGTTATGTTTGTTGATCACCATCTTATCTCTTAAAGAACCCATTCTTTGAGTTCTATCTCTTGTTCATTTGCTTTATCTTAGGCAAATCCTAGTGTAGGATTACAATGAACTACCCAACAAACAACATTTGCTAGTTGGTTTATAGAGGTGATATCCAAAGGTTAATGTAAAGATATCCCACAAGATTGTTCTCAAACAAATATTGCTTATTAGCACACAAACCCAAACTTAACATGATTAAAACTTGTGTTTCTTTCCAACTGCATCCTATGGAGTCATGAAAATTATGAAGGATCTTCTAATTGACAATTATATTGTCTTAGAAGTATATATCCTATATATGGATAATTGATAGCATCCAAAAAACTAAATCTCATTTGAGTTTGTTCTTCTCCCAATGGAGAAATCCATTATCTTATGATGCTACTTTCCTTGATATCTTTCAAAGAAACTCTTCTAAAGTGTTATTTTTTCTTGGATCAAATCTAAGGAGGTAAATACTTTAGACATCTTACTCATCAACTTACATTCTTGAATTCTTTGAAACCTTTTGCAAAGTATTCGGACTTGTGCTTACTCAAAATAAAAGATTGTCCAACCGAAAGCCATTTTCGGTGAATGTCATACAACATGAGTAGTATTATGTTGTGGACAAGTTCAACTAACATCTAAGTGAATTAACCTCAACAACTTTGTGATTCTTTATTCTTTCCAAAAGAATAAAGATTCAAACATTTCGCCTTCACAGCTTTAACAAGAAGGCATTGGATCCGAATCTAACGATCCAAAGCATCCATTTATGACCAACTCGTAATTTATGTTTTCAGAGGTGTCACAACTCAGTTGGGATTAGTCACTACCTTGCAACCTTTTGGGTTTTAAGCATCATTATATTCAAAATAGCTAACACTACCACATCATCTCTATTAGTGACAGAATTAAGTTCCTTATTCAAATTGGAATGTAAACACAATCTTTGTTTTTCCAATTTCTTTGTTAGTTCATATGAGAAAGTAAGTACTATCTGCTTTCGCAAAGACTATATTTGATTCACATTTCGAATGTGAAGTACTTTCTCTTCTCTCATTAATCTTCTACATCTTATTAGCCACACTTTTACAACGATTGTAAAACATAGTTACTAATACAGAATCAAACATTCAAGTAGAAGAACCAACTGTTTTGAACTATTCAAGAACAATTTACAACACCTTTGAAAAACGTGTTCTTGACACTTGCAAGACATTTCTTGCAAATACCCCTTCCAATGCCCATCCTTACATAGAGAAAGTTTTTTCCCTTTGAGTTATTTCACTTTCTTCATTTGACTTCTCCCTTGACTACAATAGTCATGGTCCCTAAACTCCCACTATCTCTCTTGAAACTTATTTCAATTGTGTTATACACATTAAATGATTTGGAGAGAGTACGGTTATTGTTCACTATATAGTTTACAATAAACTTAGTGAACCATTGGGATAGGGACTCAAAGGTAAAGTCCTTGGCTAGTTTCTGTCTCCTGAAGTGGTTTAACACTTCAGCACTCAATGATTCAAAATCATCATAAGTCCATTTTGATGGACTATTTTTGTCAATCAAGCATTATGTTCTAAGCATAATTACAAACTTTCAAGAGTTGTTCAAGGCAATTCTCATTTCTTCATGCAACAATTTGTAAATGAAGAATCATGGCACATAAGGTTTCCATACCCTTGTGCTTACTTTTCAAGTTCCTTGTTCATTTAACAAAGAAACAAGCACTGGTGCTTGCGCTAACTAAGGGTTGTTCAAAGCAACTTGATGCGAACTAAGTAAGCACACAAATTAAAACCCTCTTGTGACAATTGTAGTATATAAATAAGTAGGGATCGTTCTTAACCGGGGATTAGGAGGGATTGCAAAATCACTTGGAAACTGACTCAAAAACGTAAAATAAAGTTTGAAACACTAAACTAGACTCAAAGAATGCAAAACTAACAATAAAAACACTCAAACAAATCAAAAGACTCAAAGAATACAAAACACTTACAAACACAAATTAAGACACTTTCTAACTAAATTAGACACTAAAGTAAAGGGGGATTGAGGTTTTGACGAAATTAAACTAAATGCAACGATTGTAATTTAAAGGCAGAATGTAAATATGAATGTGATGAAAATATGGATGAATGCTAGCTAGAAGGTTCTTCTCCACACATGTCACACTTGCATACAATTTGATTTTCAGTTGGTCTTTCGATAAATTATGAAACTCAACGCCCCAAATTAACCGTGAATTGCACTAATTAACCCTCAGTTTTTCCACAAGTTATTAAGTTGGATGATTGCATACGACAACCCAAAACATTCCCTACAAGTTCCCTACATGAATTGCATAATAGAGATACAAGCAAGAATCATTAAGTTCTATGAAAAACATAAGCATTGACGAAGCATTCGTTACTATGAATTGCATGAAACTTATGCTAAGAATTCATTCAACGCAATCGTTTTCAAGCGACCTTCACTACTTGTGATTATAAGATTGTAACTATTAGGTGAAACTCCCTCATAATCTAGCATCATATTCATGCATGAAAACTAAGCGTGCACTCTCAATCAACATACACAAATAAGTTATCAATCAAATAGATGAACGAATTGAATCCACAACTTATGAAATTCCAACCAAAAGTAATCAATTCATATTGCAAGCATAAACATGGTTTCGAATCACCCCCTAGCTAACTAGGGGGATTTAGCCTCTCATGTTCACAACAAGAAAAATACAATTGAATTTAAACATAAAGAACAAAGGATTGATTACACCTAAAACGCCCAACGAATCCACTTGAATTTCTGCGCGATTTTAAGTCCTCTTCCTCCTTTCTTCTTGCTGCGGCTGTTTGAGAGAGTATGGTGTGAAGTTGCGGCTGGAATGAAATAAAGTGGCTGGAATGGAGGGCTATATGTTGCGGCTGCTAGAGGAGAATTGAATAATGGGATCTTAGGGTGATGGAATCTGCACGGTTTTGAAGAATAATGGGAAATAATAATGGAGTGGCTTGCGGCTTAGGAGGGAAAGGCACGGGACTGGAATGGATGAATGATGTCACGGCAGAGAAGGGAAGATATGGGATGGTGCTGCACGGCTGTGATGGAGAAAAGGTGAATGGCAGTTTGCGGCTCAAGGAGGAATGGTTTTGGAATCTGTGTTGCGGCTGTGATGGAAAAAGTGCTGAATGGCTGCACCGTTTTGGGACAAAATGCACGGCCTCTATGGTGAAAATATGCGGCTGTTGGTTGTGAAATGGGAGAGAATATAAAATGTGGCTGCGGCTGTGATTGTGAATAAAATTAATGGGAACAATTAGGGTGCGGCTGTTTAGTTTTTAGGTTATGGAATGCACGGCCCATAATGGGAAATTGGCTGCAATAATATATATATGGGAAAGAATGGAGTCATAGGCTTAGGTCAGAAAATAAATGGGATGAATGGCAGAATTGCGGCTAGGTTTGGAGAAAAAGGGTTTTAAATATGTTTGGTTCCTAGCTTATTTTTATAAACGAAAATAAATTCAAAGGCTTCTAGAATTAGGAAATAAAATCAGAAATTAAAGATGCGGCTAGGAAGGGAAATAGGGCTAGGGCCTTGGTTTTGTGTCCTAAAATGCATACGAGGCCTATAAAGTGGCTAGAAAATATGGACGTTTAGAATTAGGAAAGGTTACCAAAACGGGAAACTTAGGGTCAACTTTCCTAAAATAGGAAGCCTTGCTTGAGTAGGATTCTTCGTTTTGGTAAGAATTCATCGTTGGCGTAGGAATTCGTCGTTTCTTCAAGTCTTCAACTCATTCATTCCTCTTTCGCTCCAAAAGACTCCAATTTGCATCTTCTTGCACACTTTGGCCTTATAATCTGAAAATACACAAAAGTGGCCTTAAACACTAAAACAACTAAGTAAACACAACATAAATGCACGAGAACAAGCTAATTAAGTCGCATGAACATGCTCCTATCACAACTCTTATTTCTTCATACAATGATTTGTGAGTGAAGAATTATGACACTAAAAGTGTTTTCCTCTTTATGATAAACTTATCTAACGTATTCTACCAATGATACATCATCAATAGGAAGATTATGAGAACGAGACTACTTAGGTACATATACAATCCATTCAAGACAATCTATGGGATTGTTGTATCAAGTCTGAAAACTAAAGCCTTTAGCTTTTCTTTGTCAAGTTTCAGATAGTGTTTGCAAATATTTTGGTAAATAAATACATAACAAATATAAATTGATTGGTTTTAAACCATTTGATCTAGGTATTTAAATCAAATAGCACCACCCAGTATTTTTGGAAAATTCCATATCCCTCATCGAAATTCGAGAGTTTTGCAGGAAACTCTTACTAGGGCATGGGAGGCTCACTATTACCAAGCTCACCTCACAATGATATGATTTTGACTAGCATCAATAATAATGAGAGAGTACACTTACTCATTTGCATCTCTTGCAAGTACCCATCTTATTTGGCCTCTAGAGAATGAAACCTCACAATGATATGATGTTGGCTCCATTGCACTTAGTTAAGTAATTCCCTCCATGCAAGTTTGAGTAGGGGTTCAAGAACAATCTCACAATGATATGATGTTGATCATTCTCTTTGCCTACTTTCACAACATCATGTATGCGTATAGGACTCCTCCTAAGTGTAAGCACGCACTTTGTGCTCCCCTATGATAGGGTGATGTCAGTGTATGAGTCACAAACGATAAGAGTGTACCACGGTGGAAGGCCAAGAAAGAGTGTTCAAAGTACTCTCACACTTATCAACTTAATAATGGTTTGGTTGAGGGTTTTTAGTTTTCATTAATAATGGTTTGGTTGAGGGTTTTTAGTTTTCATCACATTTAAGCATGCATTTTAATCTCATTAAAACAATTTGGTCCTATTACAACTATTGGTCAATGTGATTGATTTAGTAGTATATGATACTCCCACTATGCTTGTAAAACAGTTTTTAAAGCAAGAATATATGGCACTACTAACATAAGCTTTGCATTCATTGATGGACTATATAGTTGCCTTAGGGCCTTAGGATGACTATGAACCTTTGATTCAATCCAACCCGAGCCTAGTGTTGGATCTCGGTCTAGGAATGGTGATTGATTTTAGTTACTCGTTTAATCACATTAAGGCATGTTTTTCTTATTGGGTGTTGGACCCTACTACTCCATTTCATGCATATCAAATAAAACAAGAAAATGGGTACTCCAAAGTAAAGAAGAGCTTATGCTCTATTACAACATTTGATCAAAACAAATTGCTTTAAAGTAAATAAGAGCTTATGCTCTTTTACAACATTTGATCATATCAAATTACAACCAAAATCTACTCTGCACATTCCCATGGTTCAAACAAATTTGAAAGACGGCCTTTCACATAGCTCAATTATCGTAGGCTTAGGTTCATAATCACCCTTTCTTTAATTAATTAACGCTTTAACTAATTAAACTTGAATGCAACATTTTCATTTGGTTTTTGTATCCATAGAATTGATTTAGATGGAGCTAAATGAAATGAAAATCCAATTCTCATTTAAAGATACGAAACTATTTTGTTCTCTACTAATTTGCGCCAAAATGCAATAACCTCAACTATTGGGCTATATTGCGGAACACAAACTTTTGAGGTCACTTTGTAAAAATACAAAAGTCCACTACTTCAAGTAATTACAACTAGAACCCAAAAATTTCAACAAATACAAAAACTTCATTAAAGGAGTAAAACACTTTGTCCTCTAGTGATTTTAGGCCTTCACGTAAAAACGTAAACTTTCAGGTCAAAGTACAAATACACAAAAGTATCAAAACTTTATGTAATTACATAAAAGCCCCAAAAGTACCCTACTTTAATAGGGTGGCCAGTTTTGATATAGAGGAGTGGGGTGAGACACTTTTGCAAGTTTTAAAACAAAAGGTGATAGGTGATGGGTTGGTTTGAAAAAGTGATTTCCATGAAACATGGGAAAGTAAGGTGTTGAAAGAAAATGGGTATGGGTGTCCACACCCAGTGATGAATGAAAACAACCAAAAACTTTGAATCAAAATACCCAACCCTTTTGTTCTTGTCAAGAACATAACAAGAACAATGAAGAACATCAATGAAAACCCATAAGAGCTCCATGAACCCAAAAATCCACCCTTTGGATTTGGCTGAATTTCCCGATAAACATGGCACCAAATTTTGGCTCCAAAATTCATGCTCGTACGAACTACATATACAACATTTGAGATGGCAAATTTTCTAACAAAATTTACATTCAAAGAAGCAAGAATAAAGCTTGTAACAATTACAACATTCAAATCATAAACTATGAAAATACAAAACCCAAAAAGATTCACCAACTACTAAACCTAGGCTCTGATACCACTTGAAGGAAATATTTGTGAAAACTAGTTCATTTGAGCAACATCTATGCATGCAATTAACAATCAAAAGGTGGAATCATGCTTTTATGCATTCAAAACAAAAGTTTATCCATGAAATCAAGGCCTAGTAGTTATGGTGAACCAAGACTCAACTCAAGAACAAAGAGAGTTGAGAAATATTATACTTTTGTTAATTCCTCTTTGCTTAAGCAAAGGCTAATCACCCAAGAGATAGGGCCTTCATTCCTTACTTCTTAGCTCCATGGATTTCTCGGATGAGGATGGTAGAATGGATTCTCCAAGTTCCCAAAATAAAGAACCTCTAAGTCTCCACACCAAGGAGAGCATTGATGAAGAGATGAGTGACCTAGAGGAAGTAAGATTGCTAGCTACTTTACTCTAGGGTGGCCAACCTCTTAGAGAGAAAAGAGAGCTTTGTGTTCTCATCTTTTCTCCAAAAGAAACCCTAAGGATGAAATGGCTATAAAGTTGCATTTATACCACCTCACAATGGAATGGCAAACTTGCAATTAAGCCAAATTAACTACCCTTCACTCTTATGGCCGGCCATATTGGGTTCTTTGGGCTTTGAGGCCCTTTGTGTTTCAAGTTGTCATACAACTTGAGTTATTGGACTCAACATTCAAATCCTATTGGGCCCTGTGGCCCAAAACTAGCCCGACGTCTATAACGAACTTATTCGTTTGATTAATTAACATATTAATTAATCCTAGCCGCAAATAATTAAACCACTTAATTATCCTTACTCATCTCCGTTGTTTCTTCAATCTCTACCTTACTCGGTATATGATCCACTAGGTTCCTTTTAGCAAGGCAGTGGGCGATTAGAACTCTTCAAATCGATTGTGAATTGAAACTTACTTTCAATTCTCCCATTAGTGATAATACACCTTTAGAGCTTGCATAAACCATGAGTGACACCTAGCAGCATATCATGGTTACCCAAGCTAATCGGAAGAGGTGGAGAAACACTACTAGATTATACAAACATTATCTTAGTACTTTCAATCGACACTGAAGAGTGGAGACATGAAGGGAAAATATGAGATTTATGTGGGATTTCTATTGACTAGCATGCATATACAATTCAAAATTTATATACGAAAACAACGGAAGCATGTCATCAATTAATATCAAAGCTCTAGTCATGAAAATCCCCTTCAAGATTCATGGGTTTATTTATGATGCATCAAAAACAATTTATTGAAGAACAAAGTTTAGGAGTAGTTTTATACCTCTTGATCTAGATCTTAGACCAAGGATTGACCACCTCCAAGCTCTTTGCTCCTTGAACTCTTTGAGCCTAGCCTCCCTCCTTGCCTCCTCCACTTTGTTGAGAATGAGTGCTCCTAGGTCCTCTTCAAGTTTCCAAAATTGAAAACCTCTAAAGATCCTCACCCACTAGTGTAATGAGAAGGATGAAGGAATAACCAAAAGGGTGATAAAATGATTAGCTAAAATCCCCTTATGGTGGCAGGCCCTTTGAGTGTTAGAGAGAGTTAAATTCTTTTCTCTTTTGTTGTTTTGAACACCAACAAAAACCCTCTCTCTTCTTTCATTACAATGTTCCTTTTATTACATAAAGAAACAAGTCAACAATTGACCTTCTCTCTCCCTCTCTTTGGCCGGCCATCTTAGTGTTGTTTGGGCCTTGGGCTTTTATTATTTCAAGTCATCCAATGCTTGAATAAAAGCCCAATGGGTTTAGGCCCAATGGGCCCAATTAAACCCGAACATTTCTTTAAGCCCAAAACGATCTTTTATCGCTTTTATGATTTCTTTAGACTTTCTAAATTAATCACAACACTTAATTAATCCAATTAATTATTTACATCATCCATTAGTTACTCACTACAAGAGTGTATTGGTGAACAATCTTTTAGGTTCTAATTAGCAAGGCAGTGAGGTGATTGGCACCAATCCAATTGATTATATTTAATCCATCCACTTAGTGAATTAAAACTTACTTTTAATTCACCTTCTTCTTTGATGACTACATTTAATCATCTAGAAGAACTCACAAGCCATGAGTGACATCTAAACATATATCATGGCTACCCAAGCTAATGTAGAAGTTTATTCGGAGAACCTATTCAGTTGGAATTACAATGTAATTCGATCCTTCTCTAAAACAATACTCTCAATCACATCACTAGGGTATGGATATACTATGTCAAACCCCTAATGTGATTATGCTTTCTTATATGATTCAATTGAGTCGCATAGGAACGTTTTCCTTCATTACGCTCGAGACTTCGGCCGAAGATTCCCGAATCATATCTCAGAGTATTCTTCCTCTCATAACGAGGATCAGAGATTCCTTGTTGATCATTCACATGCCTACATGTTTAGATACCTTAACCCCAACAATGCCGTGGACACTCCAATGGAATGTCGTTTGACATTATCAAAGATCAAGGACCTAACCATTAGACATCTATGATGTCTTAGGTCAAAGGATTACTTACATTATTCCAACCTTCAGAGTTACTTGCTTGACATGTGAGTAGACCTCCATGCAAGTACTCTCGTTCGATTGTGTTCAGTGAACTCATTCCCTTAATGAGCACCTACATACTTGTCTTAGTGTCACTACACGAATGGGATGAGACTTTCCATCCTTCCATTTGAAGCAGACATAGTATGTACCGGTCTATGCATTGTCAGTATCCCTCCGACAATCTTATGACCAGGAACCTTTTAGGACATAATGGTTATGAGAAGAAGGTCTCTGTAGTCTAATCATCATTAGATTACTTCTTCCATCAATCCATTGTCCATGGATTTATCATTTAGGACATATTTCGTTCATTGAGATAGTCCTAGTTAGTATCTTTGCCTTCCGATGTATAAGAGTCATATATATACATCATTACATTGTCCTGAAAGGTTTCTTCCAAAGATTGACTTTCAGGGCATATTTCCAACAATCTCCCACTTGCACTAAAGTCAATCACTAGTGTAACTCATACATGCTAGTTGAGTGAGCTTATGCTCGTAGGTTAACTTGGTTATGTATTTAATCACCTTTTAATTTAAAAGGGATTTACTTATCAAATGTTTCTAAAACATTTTGATGATGTCTCTTTCTTGTGTTCGAATACTTTGATGAGACCTTGATTCCATGGCTTGAGCTATCGCCCCATTATGTCGTAGTATCCTACTAACGACCTTATGGTTTGGATTCAATCATTGGTTCTTAAAAGAACCCCTTCCATTCAAAACATCTTTTGAAGCAGTTTCTAAAACAATATATCGTCATATATTTCGTTTGTATACTTTATACAAACTTTGCTCCAATCCTTGAGACCATTGTAGTACAATACTATCAATATATTCATACGATTAGTACTTCATTCATTATGAAGTTCCATTTGTTTAAAATGGATTATTTTCACTTTGGTTCATAACCTAAGTGAATGCACGCTTCTAGAGTCCCACTCTGATGTTCCTTTCTTAAAGGCAATAATACTCTTTCAGTTGCTATGGTTCTGATCCTGGGATATAGTAATATCTTAAAGTGACAACCCATGTGGTTTTTCACCTTTTGATATTTACTCACAAGTCCATACATGTGTCCCTTTTGTGATTTGATGACACATTTATTATAAGGGTTATGAAAATGATTTTCTATCATATAGTAAAATGCTTCCTTAAATCTTCAACATTTGAGATTTAATTTCCCCTTATAACTTCCTTGAGATAGCCTTTGTTATATCAATAAGTCCAATTTCAAGTCTATACTTAAAATTAACCGTGTCATGTCTTGTCATTTTTCGAGTAACATCTAGGTTTGATCAAGTCTATCAAATAGACTTTATTCATATCTTGTTGCTCAAATTATGACATCACTCCCATTGGGTTTGTTGTAACTTAGCATTCATTCAAAAAACTTAACACTTAAATTTTCTTGATTTGAATGCATATTGCTCCCACTAACTTGTTTTGGATCTATTGACAATCATTGAGATCCATTAGCTTATTAATGATGTCTCAACAATTTTGAGACTATCAACAACGCTAGCTAACACAAGTTATTTAAATGAATTATTTAAATGGTGTCATACACCATTCTTCAAGTTTTAGTCATACTAAGACTTTAATGTAGTCATATAAGAATTATCCAAGTCTTTAGTGAAAGCAAGGCTTCTACTAAGGATATAGAAACTCAACCATTCCTTCTAGGTGGTTGATATAATTCTTTATCAAAAAACTACATGGAGCGTTATAGTTACATAAGGTGACGAATTCGGATTGTCTTGTTGTTAAACTATATGTTGTGACTCATTTTGAAACTATTCCCTTTTGTTTCATCAACTTGTCCATATGCTTTGTTATTTAGCTTGTTCTCATAAAAGAGAATGATGGACAACTCCCAACATATAACCATTTTATTCTAGGTTGACGAAACCTACATTCAAAGACTATTCTTTAGAATGTTACACAACATAGAATATTAATGTTTTGTAGAGCTTGAGTCTTTTAACAATTTAAAATTATAAACTCTCAACAATAGTCAAGTACTATTATTATTTAGACAACTATAAACCAATCATATTTAAGTTTATATCCATTTTCTCACCTCCCACTATTTCTCATGACTTTAATGAGAAATCATTTCATACATTCAAAAAATGTATAAACGTGGAGTATACGGGTTGAGGACATTGTGTAGTAGCTTTAAAACCTTTCAAGCTCATTTGTTTCACTCTTCACTAAGTTGATGTCTTGTTATTAAGTGACTAAAATCTTTAAACATTTTATTGATTTAGACGCTTAAATTTTTGGTTTAATCACTAACACACTTGACATTTTAAAACAATTTTAAGAATGTCCAATTAATTGTTCAAAACTACTAATTGAATCAAGAGTGATCTTGATTATTGTGGTTTAAGTGATAATCATATAAGAAACGTTTTTCTTATTTCTAATATCATTATAATCATGTATCTCATCTAGGATACAACAAGACAATATTCAATTCATAACATTACTTTAAGGAAATATTTTATTTATTAGAAGGCATTCATCACATTACATTAATATGATAACACAAACATTCACAATGTTTAACTTAAAAGGAATTAGCTCTAAACATTTAGAGACTTATTTAAGTACCTTCAAACATTTAGGCATTAATAGTGGTCTTCCATCATATGAAGCCACATAATAAGTTCTTAACACAATAAGAAAGTTTAAAGACAATCTTTAAATGCCTAAACAAACTTCCCAAGTAGTAAGCAAAAAACATGGTGACCGAACCCTTCTCCACTCTTTTCTTTGCTTGTTCCTCTTCTACTTAGCTCCTCCACCTATATACAATTATACAAGTGATTAGCACTTTATATCAAATATAAATATTTAGAAGATCTAACAATTAGAATTGAAGATAAGAACATAAACCATACCTTGTGGCTTGTCTTTAAGAGTTGCAAGGTATAACCTGCAATTCCTCTTCCAATGCCCCTCCTTTCCATAGTGGTGGCAAGCCCCCTTGGGCTCCATTGCCTTCTTTTTCTTCACTCCCCTTTTCGGCTTAAGAGTGGGTGACTTCTTCTCCTTCCCTTTGCCTTTGCCTTGCGGCTTAGACTTGGAAGAGGATGGCTTGTTGTAGGCTACTGCAGAAGTCCCTACAACGTTCTCTTTCATCATAGTTTTCTCAGCAGTTACTAACATGTTTAGTAACTCAGAGAGAGTACTATCCATTTTATTCATATTGTAGTTCATTACGAACTGTGAGAATGAATCAGAAAGAGAAGCCAATATAAAGTCCTGGGCCAATTCCCCGTCAAGTGGAGTACCTAGGTTCTCTAGTTGTTCAATGAATCCTATCATCTTCAGTGCATGTAGATGCACTGGAGCCCCTTTGACCATCTTGGTCTTCACAAGTTCACAGACAGTGCTAAAGCGACGGTTGCGCGTCCCTTCACCATATAACTCCGTAAGATGGAGTATTATGGAAAATGCACTGTCCATGCCCTCGTGCTGTCTCTGTAGCTCCTCATTCATGGAAGCCAAGAGATAGCACTTGGCTTGTGTGTCATCCTCAATGTGCTTGTCAAACTTAGCACGTTCATCCTCAGTGGCCGAAGGGTCAAGAGGTATGTGAGGTGGAGCTTTGTCTAGTACGTAAACAATCTTCTCCAATGTTAGGAGAATCTTGACATTACGATACCATGATGGGAAATTGTGCCCCTCTAGGCAATGTTTGTCGAGTATTTTCGCGAATGTGCTTCCAACCATATCTAAATACATAAACAATAAAATAAATTAGTTTGATTGTTGATAAAGTCACACGATTCGGGTCTTTGAACCGAATGACACCACCTACCATTTTTGGCAAATTCCATATCCCTCAAGATGGAATCCGGGAGATTTCAAAGAAAGCTCCTAGCAGGTTATAGGAGGCTCACTATTACCAAGCCCACCTCACGATGATACGATGTCGGCTAGCAAAAATAATAATGAGAGGGTACACTTACCCATTCACAACAACCTCTTGTGATTACCTATCTTATTGGCCTCTAGAGAATAATGCCTCACGATGATACGATGTTGGCACCATTTCTTCTTAGTTAAGTTCTTACCCACCATGACGGTTTAGATAGGGGTCCAAGTATAACCTCACGATGATACGATGTTGGTTACACTCGTTGCCTATTTTCACCACATCAAATGTCTTTAAATAGATTCCTCCTGAATATAAGCATGCACTTTGTACTCCCCCATGATAGGGTGAAGGCGGTGTACAAGTCATAAACGATTGGAGCCTACCATGGTGGAAGGCCACGAAAAAATGTTCAAAGCATTCTTACGCTTTCAACTTAATATTGTATTTGATTGAGGGATTTTAAGGTCTCATCAATTTTATTTATTTAAACACATTCAAATAAATTGTGTTCTATTATAACTACTAGTCCAAAGTTTAATGAAATTAGTAGCATACAATATCCCCACTATTCGTTTTCATAAAACAAATCAATATCAAAATATTTTTCAAAATATTGGAGATACATATAACTACTGATTGTATTCATTATAGTTTAGTAGCGTATGATACTCCCACTATTTGTTTTCATAAAACAAATCAATATCAAAAACGAATTTTTCAAATATTGGAAGTAACTACTACTACTACGGTTTTTTTGCATTCCCTTGAAATTGGACTTTATAGTCATCTTAGGCTCTTGGATGACCATGGACTTATTGGTTAATTCAACAACGAGCCAACATTGTTGAATAAGATCTCGGGGAGGTTGTGTTAATTGATAGGAGCATATTCATGCGACTTAAATGGCTTGTTCTCGTGCATTTATGTTATGTTTCTCTCGTTATTTTAGTCCTTTATGCTTCTTTTGTGTGTTTTCAGGTTCTAAGGGCTTAGGGAGCAAGAAAGTGCATTTTGAGGCTATTTGGAGCATTTTTGGGCATGGATTGGATAGCTTATCCATGGAGCCAAAAGGATGGACGAATTTGAAGGCCTTGTATTCACTTTGGACATAAAACAAAGGGCCTAGCCCATTCTCTCTTAAACCAACCCCAAGGCCATGCATTTCCTTCCAATTCCAAAATCCACAATCACTTCAAAAGCCATGCAAATCCATATTCAACACTCTAAACTACAACCATGCAGCCACACATTCTCCATCCACCACTTTCCAACCTTTCCACATGCACATTCATCATTGCACCACAATTCAACACATGCATTCACACACCAACTCACACTTCCTTTGCCGTGCATTCCCAAACCCTTCACCTGCATTTCCTTCATCATTTCCAACCCACATGCACCCTTTATTCTTCATCATTACACCACCATTCATTCTTTAATCCACATACATTCATCATCATTCACTCTAACTTCAATTCACATGCAAACACATGCATTTACACAACACCAAAACATCTTGTGCCGTGCATCCCTTATGACCATTTTCAGATTTCCTCTATGCATTCACATGCATTTCCAACCTAGCAACACCCCTTTAATCATTCCTAGATGCCACTCACATGCCTTCACATTCATTTTCAACAACAATCACTTCAAATGTCATGCATTCACATGCATTTACACAACACCAAAACATCCTTGCCGTGGGCATTCTTTGCATTTCCAGCATCTTCACATGCCTTTCCAGCTTTCCCTTTTATTTCCAGCTCTCATTCTTCATCATTGCAGCCACCTACATGCATTATTTATTAAATCTTCATCATGCATCCAGATTTTCAGCAAGAAAACATCCTTGCCGTGGGTTGCTTATGCAATTCCAGCTTGCCACATGCTTTCCAGCTTTCCACAACTTTCCTAGCTGTTTTTCCACCACATTCCAGCCACAAACACCTTAAACAAACAGCCATATACACCTCCACTCCTCCTATAAATACCCTTGCATTCCCATTACCTAAAGACATCTCATTTCATACACAACACCACAACACAACACAAAAACAGCATGCTTCCAAGCTTGCCGTGGGTTCCCTTCCACTTCTCCTCCATTTCTTCCATTTCCACCACTCCCCAAACCATCCACACCATCAAACTATCCTTAGACCTTATGCTACAATGAAGAGGAAGAGAAGAGGGCCTAAACGTTCATACAATTCAAGTTTGAGTTGTTGGAATGTTTAGGCGTTTCTTTGATTTCAATGTTTAATTTCAATTCCCTTTGTTTTGTACGTATGAGGAACTAAACCCCCCTTGGCTAAGGGGGGATTCGAAATATATGTTTATGCTTGCAATATGATTTGATTACTTCTAATTACGTTTCATAAGTTGTGAATTCAATTTGTTTAACTGTTTGATTGATAACCTATTTATGTATGTTTATTGAGAATGAACGCTTAATTTTCATGCATGAATATGACGCTAGAATATAAGTGAGTTTCACGTAATAGTTATGAACTTATATTCACAAGTAGTGGAGGTTGCTTATAAACAATCGCGTTAAACAAATTCTTGGCATAAGTTTCATGCAATCATAGTAACGAATGCCTCGTCAACACTTATAGTTTTCATGATGCTTAATGATTCTTGCTTGTATCTCTATTATGCAATTCATGTAGGGAACTTGTGAGGAATGCTTTGGGTTGTCGTATGCAATCATCCAATTCATTAACTTAAGGAAAACTTGACGGTTAATTTAAGCGGACCTAATTAACCCGGGGCGTTGAGAATTCATGGTTTATTGAAAAGCAATTAGAAACCATTTTGTATGCAAGTATAACATGTATAGAAATGAACCCCTTAGCTATAACATGTATGGAGATGAACCCTTTAGCTAGCAATCCCATCCATTCATTTCCGTCCCATTCATCTTTATAATCTGTTTTTATTTCCAAGTTTCCATTTTAGTTTAAATTCGTCCAAATCCAATCCCCCTTTATTTTGTTTAGTCTTAGTCTTAATCTTTCTTATTTTTAGTTTTGCATTCTTCGAGTTTAGTATAGTGTTTTATATTGTGTTTTTACGTTTTTGAGTCAAATCCAAGTGATTAACAATCCCTCCTAATCCCCGGTCCAGAATGATCCCTACTTACACACTTCACTACAATTGACAAAAAGAGGGTTTAATTTGTGTGCGTATAATTCTCGCATCAAATTTTGGCGCCGTTGCCGGGGATTAGCAACTTTGCTAATCTCTTGGATTGTTTTATTTTCTTTTGTTTTTATTTTATCCCAGATTCTTAATCTTGTTTTGTTTCTTGTTTTAGGTACTAGTTTATGACTCGGAGTTCTCATCCGATTCGTGAACATATCTCGAGCTTTAACGCCGATTTCGAGCGAGAATTGAGACGAAAGAGAAAGAACTCAGAACCTAGCGAATCAAGTGAAAGCTCCGAGTCCGTTTCTGAATCTGAAGAAGAACCCAAGACAACAGTGGGTGAAGAAGACATGGCAGCAGACAACCGAACAATCAAGGAGCTTTCCGCTTCGGGATTGGCCAATGCCGCACCATTATGCATTCAATACCCCGTGGCTGCCCAAGGCAAGACCGATGAATTCGAGTTGAAGTCAAGCTTGTTGCACCACATTCCGAAATACCATGGGCTTTCCATGGAAGATCCCAACAAGCATCTCAAGGAGTTCGAGGTTGTTTGTTCAAGCATGACACCCATAAATGTCGACGGGAACATTCTGATGATGAAGGCTTTTCCATTCTCACTTTTGGAAAAAGCGAAGGATTGGCTTTTCGAATTAGCACCCGGAACGGTTACATCTTGGGATAGTATGAAAAGAGCTTTCTTGGAGAAGTTTTTCCCAACTTCAAGAATCATTCTCTTGAGGAAACGGATTAGTGGTATCCAACAAAATCAAGGTGAATCATTTCCGTCTTATTATGAACGTTTTAAATCACTTGTTGCTTCTTGTCCACAGCATCAAATGAAGGAGGAGCTGCTCATTCAATACTTCTACGAAGGACTCCTTCCAATGGAACGCCAAATGCTTGATGCCTCGGCGGGAGGTGCGTTGGTGGATAAAACTCCGTGGGCTGCAAAAGTTCTAATTGCCAACCGAGCACATAATGCACAACAATACGAAGGTGTTGGACAAAGAGACCCCCCACGGCAACAACAAGTCAACGAGGTAAGTGCCATAACCGAACTTCAAAATCAAATGGCTAACCTTACTACGTTGCTTTCTCAGGTGGTGGAAGGTCCAAAAGTCAAAACCGTAGCTCCTTGTGGCGTATGTTCCATGCAAGGACACCCTACAGACACGTGCCCACAATTGATTGAGAATGGGGGATGGGAGAGTGCAAATGCCATTGGATTTCCAAGCCACAATCAACCAAGGAATGATCCATATTCCAACACATACAATCCGGGTTGGAGAGACCATCCAAACTTCAAGTGGAGGGAGCCCCAACAACCTCAACAACAAGGAGGCTTTAGACAACAACCCCCGAGGTTTTACACCAGAACCCACAGCCAAGATCAAAACCAACCACAATCCAGCCAAAACCATCAAGGTACGTCTTTAGATAATGCTACAGTTCTTAAGTTACTTACTAGTTTGTCTCAGGGACAAGAAAATCAAAACAAGGCGATGCAAAACCAAGACCAAAGGGTGGACCAATTAGAGAAGCAAATAGGGCAGATTGCGGAGTTTGTGGGACAATTCCGAGATCAAGGCAAGCTTCCAAGCTCAACAATTGTCAATCCAAAGGGTGGCTTTGAAACCGCCAATGCAATCACCTTAAGAAGTGGCAAGGAAGTTGGAACCACCTCACAACCACCAAAATCAAGTCAAGACGAGGAGGACAAGTTGTTGCAAGAAGAAGCACAGGGAGCAAAACCCACGGCCAAGGATGACCAAACCTTGCCAAATTCATCTAGACCTCCTAAACCATCCCAAACCACCAAGGTAAGTCCCAATTCGACTTTTTCTAGTTCTATTCCACTAAACGTGCCCTTTCCTGGCAGGTTTAGGCAATCAAAGAAGGAAGAAGCCGAGAAGGACATTCTAGAGACCTTTCGGAAAGTTCAAGTCAATATCCCGCTCCTTGATGCGATTAAGCAAGTTCCGAGGTATGCTAAGTTTTTAAAAGAACTTTGTACAACAAGGAAAAGGATCTCGAACAAAGAGGCGGTTCAAGTAAGTGAAAATGTCTCTGCTGCGTTACAAAGGAAATTACCCCCTAAATGCAAAGATCCGGGTAGTTTTACAATTCCGTGTGTTATTGGTAATACTAAGTTTGAACAATGCATGTTAGATCTAGGTGCTTCAATTAACGTCATGCCATACTCTATTTATGCTTCAATGAACCTTGGTGAATTGAAAAATGATGGTGTGATTATTCAGTTGGCCGATAGATCTAATGCCTATCCAAAGGGCGTATTGGAAGATGTCTTAGTACAGGTGAATAATTTGATCTTCCCGGCGGATTTCTATGTCCTTGAAATGGAGGAAACCACCCATGCTCCACCCTTGCCGATTCTTCTTGGGAGGCCATTCATGAAGACGGCCCGAACAAAGATAGATGTGTTTAAAGGCACTTTAACGATGGAATTCGATGGGGAAGTGATTGATTTCAATATTTCTGAAACTATGAAATTTCCTAATGATAATCACTCATGTTTCTCTATTGATATTCTTGATTCTTTGGTGCAGGTACCCGATCTATTCCATGCCATTGGTTCCAATTGAGCCTAAGAAGGTCTCGTCCGGCTGCAAGACGTAAAAGAAAACGCTACTTGGGAGGCAACCCAATACAGTGAATAAAGCTTGTTCATTGATTTCCAAGTGATTACAAAAAAAAAAAAAAAAAAAAAAAAAAAATGGCAGAAAGATGGAGCCTTCACAAAGGTTGTGTACGTGAGGCCCCACTACGTGGCAACACTCTCGGAGCGGGAGGCATCGGAGCAGAAGGCATCGGAGCAGAAGGCATAGGAGCGGGAGGCACCGAAGATAGATCATTCAAGGTCCCAATCCTTGGTGGAACGCTAGATGATGCAGGAAAGAGGTGCCTCTGGAAGAAAGCCGCAAGCCTTTGACGGTCATCAAGCTCATCAAGCTTCCTCTTCATGCCTGTCGAATAATTGTTGGCAAGCACGTGCAAACTTCGATTCTCGTACTTAAGCTGTTTGATTTCTTACTTAAGACTCTCCACCTCCGCCATCAATGATTCAACCTGACGGGAGCGAGCAAGTAGGCGTTGGCCCATGTTGGACACAGAGCCAGCGCACTGAACACTGAGAGCCAGGGACTCTTGAACGGCCAACTCATCGGACCGTCCTGAAAGCAGCTGACTATCTTTGGGAGTGAGGAGGTTCCGAGCTACTATCGTAGTCGTTGTTGCATCCGTCATCACAGAGTCCTCACCTGTAAGAGGGCCATGAGAAGATAAGAAAGACGGGCACCATACCTTACCCTGACGAGGCGCGACCGGATCACTGCTTAGACTCAAATCTAAGCAAATGTTCGATGGGTTAGATGAGCTGGCCATTTTTCAAGAAGTTAAAAGAGAAGGATGGAGTAAAATTTCGATGGGCCGGAGACGATTTTTGGGCAATCTTCAAAGTGTGCAAGCTAGAGGTGATCGATCACCTTTATTAAAGGAGAGGCGTTCACCGATTCAGAAATGAAGAGACTCCACTCTTCAAAGCCGGATTTTCCGGCGTAAAGATCGCCAGCTCTTCAGACGCAATCCCGGCTTTTCAGAAAGCGTGTGTAACTTTGTCAAAAGCTCCTGGCTTTTCAGAAGACGCGTGCCACTTTGCCGACAAACGTGGGTGACAAAGCCGAAAGCTCCCAGCTTTTCAGAAAACGAGTGCCATTTTGTCAAAAGCTCTCTGACAAAGCTGAAGACGCGTGGAAGACATTGCCGCATTCACACTGCCACTTGCCATTACAATTCCTATATACATCAACAGTCATGGCAAGGCATACACCCACAAACGCATAACTTTCCTTCTCGGCCGAAAATGTAAGCTGCAACCAACCCTCTCAAACATGCTCAGTTTTCTTCTTCCCTTGAAAACACCTATTCTACCATTGATGTATCCCCCAAAGAAGATACCAGATGCCTGGAGTACGGATGAGGCAAGAGGAAACGGTGGATGGAAGCTTGTGGAGACAAGCGCAACAAATATATGTGCTGATTCATTCGCTGCCTCTTCGAAAGCAAAGGTATCTCATATCATCAAGGGCGAAAGCAAAGGTATCTCATATCATGCTCTTTCCCTGTCTTTTCCTTTGTCCTTGATATTACTTGCATGGCAAAGTGAAAGAAGCAATCAGCCCGCACTTGGAGTCTACCTGGACTCTGTTCCCTGGTTGCTTACCTAGCGTTGCTCTCGAGTAGTCATCTTCAACGGTTGATACACTTCCAGAGAAGGGACCACTTCTGCAAAGGGGAGCAAGTAAGGCAAAGGAAAATGATACATTGAAGCATGAGGAGACAAGCATATGCTGAGCTATCCTCTAACCCTCTTCAATACGAATTGGAGAGATTGAACAAAGAAACAGATAAAAGAAGTAAGCTCAGACCTTCGGGGGAGACCAAAAGAATCCTGCTGCCCAGTTCAAGAGTAGCACAAAGGAAAATCAACGATCGGAGGAAACCAAAAGAATCTCCAGCTCAGTTCAAGAGTAGCCTGTGGAAAAACCCAAGATCATGCCCATGCATTCAACAAAGGAAGGCCGAGAAAGCACTCTAATTCCAGATTTGCATCCCTAAACTCTTCTCTTTGTTAGATACATTTTGCCATGTTGAGTATGTTTAGTTGCTTTTTCTATGTTTACTTTTGTTTGGTGTGTTTTAAGCTTAAAACATTGAGGACAATGTTTGATTGAAGTGTGGGGGGGTAACTAAGTATGTTGATGCAAATTCGTTGGATTTTATCACCCATAACTTCAAGTATTGTTCCTTGCTGTTTCAAAATGTTTTTAAACTAATTTGGAATGTTTTAGTGTGTTTTGTTTTATAACTCCGAAAATCACATAAAAATTTGAAAAAACAAGTTTTGAAAAGTCTAAAAAGAGTGTTTTGAGTCGTTTTTGTGTGTTTGTGTCGTAGGTCACCTTCCAACACAATGATGAGGATTTGGTTTGTAATTGCATGACTGTTAAAAAGAGTTATAAACATGGAGAAAAGTTTGATTTCCTCTTGGTATATGCTTGGTTATGGTTATAATGTATGACTTCACATGCAATCATAAAAGAAAAATTAGTTTTTGTAACATGCCTGAAGGAAGGAACTCAAACAAACGCTACAACCTTGTGAGACTTGAGCCTAAACGTTATTTGGAGAGTTAAAATCTGTGCATTATTGTTTTTCAAAGTCGTTGCATGATCTCATTATTCTTTACTTGGTTACTACTTAGAAGGCGTTTCATCATATAGTTCCAAATGCTAGAACTCATGCCCATTTCATTCAAAGCATGTTATTGATTTGCATAACACATATTCAAGAAGAAGTTGTGTAGTGACCACCACCAAAGCCAAATTGCCATATTTCCTGATTTTATTTGTTTTGTAGGATTTAACCCCGTTGAGCCTTGTGTAGCCTACTTTCTTTGTTAACCCGCAATTATCCTCACCTAGCCTAGAGTAGGACCACCCATACCTTTGTTCTTGAAGCATAGTAAGCAATGAATTCCTTTTGATTAAGGTATTGCAGAAAATAAGTGTGGGAGAAAGAGTGTTTATGTGAGTTGATGTGCCATAGGCACGGCCAATAAAAAATAAAATAAAAAAATAAAATAAAATAAAAAAGAGAAAAATGAAAAAAAAAGAGTTGAAAAGTATTGTTTGTTGAAGTAAGGGCCCAAAACAATAAATTAGGCCTTAAGAGTTGTTGAATCTCCCCCTTATGTCTAAAAAGTTGATTTCTGCATGCCAAGTGAATTCTAAGCCTTAATCTCATTACGTTGCTTGCTATTGTTTAAAGAACTTTTGTTTATCCCTACCTTTCCTTGTGAGCCAATACCCCAAGCCCCATTACAACCCTTGACTTCTATCTTGAGTGTTATGCATTTCAATTGTGGAGTTTGAATTTGGTATGAGCATATGGTGCCACTGGTTCTCGCATCTAAGTGGTAGCATTCCATTCATGAGATCATATCCAAACATGTTTATTAACTCCAGAAATTGCTTTCTTTGAGATATACATATGTGAGTGTTTAGTTTCATATTTACATCAATCTTCTCACATATACTTAGTGTAGGGTGTGTAGTCAGAAAATCTAAATGAAAATTGAGTGCATATCTTGTGAGGAATTGAGCAAACTCTCTAAGGCATGTTACTACATTCAAAATATGGTTTTAAATGCTTAATTGTGAAATAGTATGTGGTGACTATGATTAAGAATGTACTTAAGTGTGAAGATGACTAAAATCTGTGGGAATGATGATTTTTAACATGTCATGTGCATTGGAAATCCCTAAAGACGATTGTTGGAAGGTTTAGGTTTTGTTTTGTTTTTCTGTTTTGCTCGAGGACTAGCAAAAGATAAGTGTGGGGGAGTTTGATAGGAGCATATTCATGCGACTTAAATGGCTTGTTCTCGTGCATTTACGTTATGTTTCTCTCGTTATTTTAGTCCTTTATGCTTCTTTTGTGTGTTTTCAGGTTCTAAGGGCTTAGGGAGCAAGAAAGTGCATTTTGAGGCTATTTGGAGCATTTTTGGGCATGGATTGGATAGCTTATCCATGGAGCCAAGAGGATGGACGAATTTGAAGGCCTTGTATTCACTTTGGACATAAAACAAAGGGCCTAGCCCATTCTCTCTTAAACCAACCCCAAGGCCATGCATTTCCTTCCAATTCCAAAATCCACAATCACTTCAAAAGCCATGCAAATCCATATTCAACACTCTAAACTACAACCATGCAGCCACACATTCTCCATCCACCACTTTCCAACCTTTCCACATGCACATTCATCATTGCACCACAATTCAACACATGCATTCACACACCAACTCACACTTCCTTTGCCGTGCATTCCCAAACCCTTCACCTGCATTTCCTTCATCATTTCCAACCCACATGCACCCTTTATTCTTCATCATTACACCACCATTCATTCTTTAATCCACATACATTCATCATCATTCACTCTAACTTCAATTCACATGCAAACACATGCATTTACACAACACCAAAACATCTTGTGCCGTGCATCCCTTATGACCATTTTCAGATTTCCTCTATGCATTCACATGCATTTCCAACCTAGCAACACCCCTTTAATCATTCCTAGATGCCACTCACATGCCTTCACATTCATTTTCAACAACAATCACTTCAAATGTCATGCATTCACATGCATTTACACAACACCAAAACATCCTTGCCGTGGGCATTCTTTGCATTTCCAGCATCTTCACATGCCTTTCCAGCTTTCCCTTTTATTTCCAGCTCTCATTCTTCATCATTGCAGCCACCTACATGCATTATTTATTAAATCTTCATCATGCATCCAGATTTTCAGCAAGAAAACATCCTTGCCGTGGGTTGCTTATGCAATTCCAGCTTGCCACATGCTTTCCAGCTTTCCACAACTTTCCTAGCTGTTTTTCCACCACATTCCAGCCACAAACACCTTAAACAAACAGCCATATACACCTCCACTCCTCCTATAAATACCCTTGCATTCCCATTACCTAAAGACATCTCATTTCATACACAACACCACAACACAACACAAAAACAGCATGCTTCCAAGCTTGCCGTGGGTTCCCTTCCACTTCTCCTCCATTTCTTCCATTTCCACCACTCCCCAAACCATCCACACCATCAAACTATCCTTAGACCTTATGCTACAACGAAGAGGAAGAGAAGAGGGCCTAAACGTTCATACAATTCAAGTTTGAGTTGTTGGAATGTTTAGGCGTTTCTTTGATTTCAATGTTTAATTTCAATTCTCCTTGTTTTTTATGTATGAGGAACTAAACCCCCCTTGGCTAGGGGGGGATTCGAAATATATGTTTATGCTTGCAATATGATTTGATTACTTCTAATTACGTTTCATAAGTTGTGAATTCAATTTGTTTAACTGTTTGATTGATAACCTATTTATGTATGTTTATTGAGAATGAACGCTTAATTTCATGCATGAATATGACGCTAGAATATAAGTGAGTTTCACGTAATAGTTATGAACTTATATTCACAAGTAGTGGAGGTTGCTTATAAACAATCGCGTTAAACAAATTCTTGGCATAAGTTTCATGCAATCATAGTAACGAATGCCTCGTCAACACTTATAGTTTTCATGTTGCTTAATGATTCTTGCTTGTATCTCTATTATGCAATTCATGTAGGGAACTTGTGAGGAATGCTTTGGGTTGTCGTATGCAATCATCCAATTCATTAACTTAAGGAAAACTTGACGGTTAATTTAAGCGGACCTAATTAACCCGGGGCGTTGAGAATTCATGGTTTATTGAAAAGCAATTAGAAACCATTTTGTATGCAAGTATAACATGTATGGAGATGAACCCCTTAGCTAGCAATCCCATCCATTCATTTCCGTCACATTCATCTTTATAATCTGTTTTTATTTCCAAGTTTCCATTTTAGTTTAAATTCGTCCAAATCCAATCCCCCTTTATTTTGTTTAGTCTTAGTCTTAATCTTTCTTATTTTTAGTTTTGCATTCTTCGAGTTTAGTATAGTGTTTTATATTGTGTTTTTACGTTTTTGAGTCAAATCCAAGTGATTAACAATCCCTCCTAATCCCCGGTCCAGAACGATCCCTACTTACACACTTCACTACAATTGACAAAAGGAGGGTTTAATTTGTGTACGTATAATTCTCGCATCATCAATTTAATTACGTGCTTTCAATTCAATTAAAACATTTTTGATTGAGCCATTAGAAATGAAAGACAATGATTCATTGCTAATTAGGGCGTTGGACCCATTTAATCTTTTTTTTTTTATCTCATGTCAAAACCCTCTTTTAAATATGTCTCCTTGCCAATAGTTAAAGAAACTCTAGTCTAGTACTAGAGGGAATCAACTAACTAAAAGAGATTAAGAAGTAATAAGAATTACAAACCGATTTGTACAAATTCCTACAAATTACACATACTAAGAGGGAGAGATAGATTAATGTCAAACATGATAAGGTCCAAATGAAATAGAAATTAAAACACATTCCCAAGGTTCGAACAATTTGAGTTTAGCGCCTTATTCTCGTAGCTCAATTATCGTTTAAGGCATAAGTCCATAGTCACCCATTTTCTAATTACTTTATCACATTAAATGATTAAATGGAATGCAACATAATCAATTAGATTTAGTGCATATGGGCATAATTAAATGATGAGTTTAAACATTAAACAAAATTAAAATCAAACATTTCAATTTTTAAATAGTAGGGGTCTAAATGCAAATATGAAAAAGTTAGGGGTCAAACCATAAATACTAAAAGTAAAACCAAACTTTTCATGATTACAAAAGGACCCTCAAGTGGGTAAACCATTGAGTATGGCCGGCCATTGAAGGGGAAGGTGGGTAGGTCTCACCCACCTTGCATTATTTCAACATAAAGAAGAAAAAGAATTCAAATTATGCTTGCACTTGATTTTGCTTTAAGGAAATTAGGGAAAAAGTTTTAAAATATCCTAAAGAAGTCTAGGATTGAAAAAACCTTTTGTAATGAATATTGATGATAAGAATATCATCCAAATCCATAAAACAATTTATGAACTTAAATAAAACTAATTTCCAAAAAAAAAACAAAACCATGAACACCAAGAACATAACCAAGAACTTCAAGAACACATTTTTCTAGCTTCAAAGTGTGTGTGTGAGGTTCAAAACAAAACACAAACACATAGCCAAAAAAATCCCCTTTGCCGTGCCCTCCCTATGATTCATAACCCCAAAATTTGTTCTAAACTCACTCTTCATTCATGCATCCAAAACACCTTTTGCATACATATCTTTTTCAACTATTGATTCACAATTTTTCAACATTTGAAAAACAAAAGATAAACATACTTTGAATGAAGAACTAATATGTCAAACATAAAATTAATACCCATATGCATAAAATCCAAAAGGACACATCAAATATAAACCTTTGGCTCTGATACCACTTGAAGGGAAAATATGAGATTTATGTGGGATTTCTATTGACTAGCATGCATATACAATTCAAAATTTATATACGAAAACAACGGAAGCATGTCATCAATTAATATCAAAGCTCTAGTCATGAAAATCCCCTTCAAGATTCATAGGTTTATTTATGATGCATCAAAAACAATTTATTGAAGAACAAAGTTTAGGAGTAGTTTTATACCTCTTGATCTAGATCTTAGACCAAGGATTGACCACCTCCAAGCTCTTTGCTCCTTGAACTCTTTGAGCCTAGCCTCCCTCCTTGCCTCCTCCACTTTGTTGAGAATGAGTGCTCCTAGGTCCTCTTCAAGTTTCCAAAATTGAAAACCTCTAAAGATCCTCACCCACTAGTGTAATGAGAAGGATGAAGGAATAACCAAAAGGGTGATAAAATGATTAGCTAAAATCCCCTTATGGTGGCCGGCCCTTTGAGTGTTAGAGAGAGTTAAATTCTTTTCTCTTTTGTTGTTTTGAACACCAACAAAAACCCTCTCTCTTCTTTCATTATAATATTCCTTTTATTACATAAAGAAACAAGTCAACAATTGACCTTCTCTCTCCCTCTCTTTGGCCGGCCATCTTAGTGTTGTTTGGGCCTTGGGCTTTTATTATTTCAAGTCATCCAATGCTTGAATAAAAGCCCAATGGGTTTAGGCCCAATGGGCCCAATTAAACCCGAACATTTCTTTAAGCCCAAAACGATCTTTTATCGCTTTTATGATTTCTTTAGACTTTCTAAATTAATCACAACACTTAATTAATCCAATTAATTATTTACATCATCCATTAGTTACTCACTACAAGAGTGTATTGGTGAACAATCTTTTAGGTTCTAATTAGCAAGGCAATGAGGTGATTGGCACCAATCCAATTGATTATATTTAATCCATCCACTTAGTGAATTAAAACTTACTTTTAATTCACCTTCTTCTTTGATGACTACATTTAATCATCTAGAAGAACTCACAAGCCATGAGTGACATCTAAACATATATCATGGCTACCCAAGCTAATGTAAAAGTTTATTCGGAGAACCTATTCAGTTGGAATTACAATGTAATTCGATCCTTCTCTAAAACAATACTCTCAATCACATCACTAGGGTATGGATATACTATGTCAAACCCCTAATGTGATTATGCTTTCTTATATGATTCAATTGAGTCGCATAGGAACGTTTTCCTTCATTACGCTCGAGACTTCGGCCAAAGATTCCCGAATCATATCTCAGAGTATTCTTCCTCTCATAACGAGGATCAGAGATTCCTTGTTGATCATTCACATGCCTACATGTTTAGATACCTTAACCCCAACAATGCCGTGGACACTCCAATGGAATGTCGTTTGACATTATCAAAGATCAAGGACCTAACCATTAGACATCTATGATGTCTTAGGTCAAAGGATTACTTACATTATTCCAACCTTCAGAGTTACTTGCTTGACATGTGAGTAGACCTCCATGCAAGTACTCTCGTTCGATTGTGTTCAGTGAACTCATTCCCTTAATGAGCACCTACATACTTATCTTAGTGTCACTACACGAATGGGATGAGACTTTCCATCCTTCCATTTGAAGCAGACATAGTATGTACCGGTCTATGCATTGTCAGTATCCCTCCGACAATCCTATGACCAGGAACCTTTTAGGACATAATGGTTATGAGAAGAAGGTCTCTGTAGTCTAATCATCATTAGATTACTTATTCCATCAATCCATTGTCCATGGATTCATCATTTAGGACATATTTCGTTCATTGAGATAGTCCTAGTTAGTATCTTTGCCTTCCGATGTATAAGAGTCATATATATACATCATTACATTGTCCTGAAAGGTTTCTTCCAAAGATTGACTTTCAAGGCATATTTCCAACAAGACATCCACTAATCTACTACTTTGACGCAGAAGAGAGGAGACAGTCCTAAACATCACTCTAAAGTACGTCGACGAGCACCTCGCTTCCTCTATTACAAAGAAACACTCTACCGATGCTCTTGTGAAGAAGTACTTCTAAGATGCCTAGGTGAGGAAGAAGCTAATCAATCCATGGAAGAAACACACTTAAGCGTATGCAGAGCGTATCAGCCTGGACCAAATCTACACTTCCAGCTCAAAAGAATGGGTTATTATTGGCCAAGCATGGTGAAGGATTGCCTGGAGCACGCCAAAAGGTACCAAACCTGCCAGTTCCACGCCAACTTCATACATCAACCGCCTAAGCAATTACACCCTACGCTTGCTTCATGGCCATTTGATGCATGGGGATTGGACGTCATGGGACTAATCGCACCAAAATCATCTACCAGAGAAGCCTACATCCTAGCCGCAATGGATTACTTCTCCAAGTAGGTTGAAGTCGTACCCCTAAGGGAAGTCAAGAAGGAAACTATCATCCGCTTTATCAAGGGGCATATCATCTATCGATATGGTGTGCCTTGCTACATCATCACTGACAACGGAAAATAATTCTCCAACCGACTCGTAGATGAGCTCTGCGAGAAATACAAGTTCAAGCAGCACAAGTCTTCCATGTATCATCCTCCGACCAACGGTCTTGCAGAAGTATTCAACAAAACGATGTGCAACCTCCTGAAGAAGGTGATCGGCTGAACAAAGAAAGACTGGCACGAAAGAATAAGCAAAGCACTTTGGGCATATAGGACTCATACCCAAGCTATGCCTTATTCTCTCGTATATGGCGTAGAAGTTGTCCTGCCACTCGAAAGTCACAAGAAGGCTTGACTAAAGAGGAAAACGTAAAGCTCTTACTTCAAGTGTTGGAAGCACTTGATGAAATGAAACTCGAAGCTCAACAACACTTGGAATGCTACCAAGCACGGCTATCCAAGGCGTGCAACAAGAAGGTCCGCTAGGCCTTTCCAAACTGGAGATCTTATCTTGGCATTACGAAGGTCTATCATCACAACTCAGAAACAAAAAGCAAGTTCACATCAAAGTGGGATGGACCTTACGTAATACAAGAGGTCTACACCAACGGCGCCTACCTAATCATGGTAGAAGATGGCTTGAAGATCGGCCCCATTAATGACAGATTCTTGAAGTGTTACTATCCTTGAACTAAACACTCAATGCTCCTCACCTGCACAAACATAAACTACACACGGCACAATGCTCCATGTTCGCACGAGCTTAAAAGGCGACATACAACGCTCCTAGTTCGTATGAGCTTAAAAGGTGACATACAACGCTCCTAGTTTGCAAGAGCTTAAAAGACGACACATAATGCTCCTTGTTCGTACGACTTTAAAAGGCGATACTCAACGCTCCTAGCTCACAAAAACATAAACTGTGTATGGCAAAACAAAATAAAATCAAAAAATCACCATCAAGATCGCCAAAACCCATCACTCCCTTGAACTACATCATGACTTGATCCTTCCTCAACCGAGGGTACGTAGGCAAGTTGAAACTTCAAAACTTCAAGTACAATCATATCATCAACAAAAAAAATGCAAACACTTTGAAGAATAAAGAGCAAATTCAAAAATGTGAATACTTTATTTATTTAAAGGAAGAATTTAACTACAAAGCCGTATGACAAAGTGAGAAAAAAACAAAGATGGCTTCTCTAGTAGTCGACAAGGTGCTATTCCAAGTCATAGCTACACTACGGATGCAATTGCCTAGAAGCTCACATGAAGCCGGAGAATTATCACGAGCATGGTGCAAAGGATTCAAGATAAGAATCTTCGATGTACAAGCATTCTTCTTCGTAGTTGATTGACTGAAATTTGTCACCTCCCAAGACACTTCAGAACACCATGACTTGATGTGCATCGAGTTATCTTTTGTAGGAAGAACAAGTGCCTTAGGGCCAGTCAACGGCGTGCAAAGCTTCAACGTCATCCCCTTATCTTGTGAATCGCCTTCCTTCGTGAGATAGTAATGGTATTATTCTTAAAGCACTTGAAAAATACCATGGCTGCAACAAAATAAACAAAGCAACATAAGCACAAAAATAGGATGGCAAAGAAAGGAAAAAACAAAATGATTTCACTAAAGTAAAAGATATGCAAGACAAACCTCGTGAACGTTAAAGAATGACGATGACAACGTCACTACAACAAGAGTAAATCAGCATGAAGCTTGATCAAGCACGGCAAAGAGGGCAGTTCCAAGATGGTTCTTCAACGCACTCTACAGTAGCAAGGAAAACCAAAACACCACGCAATCAAACTACGCAATCTCGTAGCTATTACGCAAGCAGTTTCTTGCACTGCACGGCAAAGAAGGTAGCTACATGATGGTGTTTTAAAGCACACTACAGTAGCAAAGAAAACCAAAATGCCACGTAATCACATTACACGACCCAGCAACGATTACGCAAGTAGTTTCTTGCATTGCATGGCAATGTCACCACTGAGGAAAACTGTGACCAAGAGGCATTACACATTATAAACTCGCTGCAGTCTTTTGCACAGCCCCACATGGTAAAAGTAACACACTGCAACAAGCTTCAAGCTGTTACAACTCTCACCAAACAACAGCAAAAAGGGCATGACAGCAGCAACTATAGGGCATGGCAACAGCAGCAACAGATGCACACAGCAACGTCACTACCAACGGAACACTGTGACCAAAAGGCACAACACAGCGTAAACACGTTGTAGCCTTTTGCACAACACCATGTGGTAAACAAATACGCAATGCAACAAGCTTCAAGTAATAGCAAGAAGCAAAACCCACGGCAAAAGCTCCGAGCAAGCCCATGGCAAGGAATTGTGCGTGCGAAAAAATACACACCCAACGATCCTATAAATAGGGGTCAATTGCTTCCTAATTCTAGAAGAAACATACATACCCAAATAGCAAAAGAAAAATCAAAACAAGAAAGCACATTCCAACCAAAAGACGGAAGCAAACTCCAAGCAAAAAAAATGGCAAGTTTCAGCCAATCTGCGCAAGCAGGACGTTTTTAGTGATAATTCAACTTTTCAAAGGAGTTTTGATACAAGCCCAATTGGAGAAGGAAGATAAGTGGCTGAGGATCATTGTATCCAAATTTCATAATTTCCCCTAAAGCCAAATGTTCCAGTTTTCAAAGTTAATCCTGCAGAAGTTGTTTTCCCATCAAGATTGCGTAGCTGTAGCAAAATGCAAAGTTGAAGGGTTTCCTGATTTTTCCTAGTGTCATGCGATATATGCCTGAAAATATAAGGGATAAATCTACGTTTCCCATATTTTTACAGATTTTTCCAAAATAGAAATCAACCTCAAACTGGGCGTGCAAGTCAGATGACATGTTTCCCAAAAAAAAAAAAAAAAAAAAGAAAAAAAGGAAAAATATCTCCTTACCGTGGGGAATCAAAAGAAGAAAAAAAAAATCCCTCCTTGCTATGGGAAATCAAAAAAGATGAAAGAAAAACTCATTCCTTGCCGTGGGAAATAAAAAAAAGGAAAGAAAATTGTCCTCCTTGCCATGGAAATCAAAACAAGGAACAAAACATCTCCTTCCTTGCCATGAAAAAATAAAAAAAATAAAAAAAAATATATCCTCCTTGCCGTGGGGAAGAAAGAAGGAAAGAAAAATGCACATCCTACTTACCTATGGACAAGCATTAAATCTTTCCAAAACCTTGAAGGAAATCACCAAAGCTTTCCAACACTTTGAAGGGAGTCACCCTAGTTACCAAAATTGAAGGAAGGAAAACATTTTTCCTACAACCACAAGGAAAAATTCGAAATGCGCCAAATGTATTTTGTCAAAGATTATGGAAAATCAAATACGCACAATAAGTATGTGCCGATTTATGCATTTTCAAAATTTCTTTGAAGATCAAGCCTCTACGGCCCTTGAAGAAAAATTTTATTTCATTCAAGATCAATCCCCAATGGCCCTTGAAGAAATACGCCTCAACAACCCTTGACAAAATTCATCATCTCAATTCAAGATCAAGCCTCTAGGGCCCTTGAAGAAATGTTTTGTCCAAGAAATACGCCTCAATTGTCCTTGACGAAATTCATTATCTCAATTCAAGAAATACGTCTCAACGGCCCTTGAAAAAATGTTTCGTTCAAAATCAAGCCTCTACGACCCTTGGAGAAGCAAGCTAATTCAAGATCAAGTCTCAACGACCCTTGAGTTAGAACATTCACATTGCAGGACTTCAAAACACGTTTCCTACATGTGGCAAACACAAGCCTACAACACGCCTTGAAGTGGGGGCATTCGTAGGCATGTAAATTTCGTAGCATACAAATGATGCATCACAAAGCTCCATATGGCATATGATCCATTACAAATGGACATGTCATCAATGACATGTGGCACAAATCAAGCTAAGGAAATATAAAATCTTCCTAAAAATCAGCACAAGGGAGAAAAGTCCCTTAAATTCGGCAAAAGGGTTTAGATTAGTCCTAAAACCGGAAAGAAGGTTAAGGCATCTTCATAAAACAAGCAAGAATTGAAGATTGCTCATAGAATAGGCAACAAGGCCTCATAATTTCAGCCAAGGGAGTAAAGTGGCTGAAATTAAGACACAAAACATGCCTAAATTCTCCAATGGATAAATTAGGACATAAATCAAAGCCAAATCCACCCAAAGGCAAGCCTTGAGAAACCTATAAATAAAAGGTCCTCCCAAAAGCATAACGGTCGAAAAATCTCTACACAGAAGAATCTCTGCACAAATCTTTGAAGACTAATATGCTGTGAAAGCTCTCTTCGAAGAACATTCAACCAAAGCCGAAGCTTTCTCTCGACCAAAGCTGAAGCAGTCCCTTCAAGAATCAGCAAGCACTTGTGCCGATTCCTTCAAGACTTTGTCGCAAGCTCAAAACTTGTAACAACGTTCAATTCAAGATCAAGTCGCCAAGACCCTTGAATTAATGAAATTCTACACCAAACACTACCTTTGTTGCAACCCTAAATTTGAGGTGAAGATCATCCACGCATTGTTTCAAGCTCAAAACTTCAAGCAATCGTTCAATCGTTCATCCAAGATCAAGTCATCGCAACCCTTAGATCAACAACCTATGCATCTACATCAAATTTGAAGACTGAATTAGAGGAAAATTGTAAACAGAGATTGTAACCTACAAAATTCATCAATGCAAATCTACCTTGTACACGTGTTCTTGTTTCATTCAATATAGAATTTTCGTGTTTACACATATAGGGCTTTTCAATGTGTTACCAAATATGAACCCGACATATCGCATCTGCGCATTTTTGGTTGTGCGGTCTATGTACCGATTTTGCTGCCTTTATGTATGAAAATGAGGCCTCAGCAAAGGATGGGAATCTATGTCAGATATGATTCTCCTTCAATTATTCGTTACTTAGAACCTTTGAGAGGCGATCTTTTTACCACTCATTTTGTAGATTGCCACTTCTATGAGACAATCTTCCCGTCATTAGGGGGAGATAAGAATGTCACTGTTCCTAAAGAACGACACAAATTATCGTGGATCACTCCCACTTTGTCTCATTTAGATCCCTACACTGCTTAATCTTAAACTAAAGTGCAGCAGATATTAGATCAAAGCATAGCTCAGAGCATGCCAGATGCTTTCACGAATCTAGCACGAGTGACAAGATCACATATTCCAACTAGAAATGTGCCTGCAAAGATGGATGTACCAAATGTGACGGACTTCCCTCCTAAAGGCCCGGGACGCCATTTTGGCCGATCCACGTACATTAGCGACTAGCCAATGCTCTGCCCCTTCACAAAACCTGGCATACATCTTGGTTCAAAGGATTCACACCCCTGGAAGAGGAAATCCACAACACAGGCTATTGAGCCTACGGCGAATCCAGTTATCGCCTACTCATTCGATCCAACTCATGAGGATATTATAGATTAAAGAAGCATCCTTGAAGAGATATATCTACCTCTCGAGAATCATAAGATTTCAGTCTATTATGCTAGCTTGGATGATGTTTGGTGTAGAAATGAGATGATCATCGATGATGCATTAGCATATGCAGTAGTTACTGACATCATGTTGAGCAACGACATTTAACCATGTTCCTTTGATGAATGTCGATGTAGGACTAATTGGTAATGCGACAATTATACGCACACAATTTAAACCCTCTTTTTGTCAATTGTAGTGAAGAATGTAAGTAGGGATCGTTCTTAACCGGGGATTAGGAGGGATTGCAAAATCACTTGGAAACTGACTCAAAAACGTAAAATAAAGTTTGAAACACTAAACTAGACTCAAAGAATGCAAAACTAAACAATAAAAACACTCAAACAAATCAAAAGACTCAAAACAGCCCCAAAACACTCAAAACTGCCTTAAAATCACTTTCTGGGCAGTTTTGAGCACTTTGGTAACTTTGGACGAAATTGAGTAATAGAATGAATCAAAATGCTTAAAAACACAAACTAAGATACTTTCTAACTAAAATGACTTAACAAAGAAAAGGGGGATTGGTTTTGGATGAAATTGAAAACAAAACAAATACTTGGGAACAAAATAGATTGTAAAACGAAGAATGATGAGAAACTACTTAGTGGGTTCCTTATCCACACATGAACATATGCATATAATCGAATCCACAGGGACTAATTGGACCTATATAATTACTTGTTTTGCAAGAACTCTTTACTAGAGAAATAAAACTAATCAATGTAGGCAGATTTGTTGTCGTAACTTAAAAGCATAAGGAAATGAAGTAAACACAAATAAATGAATCAACAACTAATAAAATGAGATAGTATCAATGGAGATGAAGCTAGGGATTCGATTTCACCATTGCTAAACCAAGTCCATGTTTGTTAAATCAGTTTATACTCAATCATCTACCTATTTCTTGAGTTTGTTTCACTTAGATATGATCAACCATATGATGTGTGGATTTGATCAAATGTCTCTAATCATGAACCTAATTGTGATGTGCAACTTTGGTTCCTAATCAAGAATATGTAGTGCACAAGAAACTTTCATAAAACCAAAGGGAACACTCGGCAGGATTTTTGCAAAACACTCCCTTCATTCATTCACATATCCACCAAGATTATGCATGATGTGTGCTTTAATCTTGGCTAAACAACCTGTGGTTAATTCAAATGATGATCAAGCATTAAAATCAACACACTAAGTCACAATTAAATCGGAGAATGAACAAGAAATAGATAGACTAAATGAGAATTCTGAATTAACTACATGGCAATCTTGCAAGGCTACATCGAATCCCTAGAGAGAGATTAGTTACACTTCATGTTTACAAAAGGTTTGACATAAAAAAATATAACATGAGTGAACATAGGATTAAGAAGAAAGGGGATTTAGTTCTTTATAACATTGAAATCAAAGAAACACCTAAACATTCCAACAACTCAAACGTGAATTGTATGAACGTTTAAGCACTCTTTTCTTCCATTCCTCAAACATACAAAACAAAGAGAATTGAATTTAAACATTGAAATCAAAGAAACACCTAAACATTCCAACAACTCAAACTTGAATTGTATGAACGTTTAGGCCCTCTTCTCTTCCTCTTCGTTGTAGCATAAGGTCTAGGGATAGTTGGTTGGGGGGATGGAAGTGTGGATTGGAGTGGGGAGTGATGGAAATGGAAGATGGTTTTTTGGATTGTAAGGGAGAGCACGGCAAGGGTGGTTTGATGTCTACATTCTGAAATGGAAGAAGTGAATGAGAATGAATGCAATGGATGCTTATTTATAGGTGAAGAAGAGGGAACATGACAGCTAGGAACTTGGTGGAAATCTGAAATGGTGATGGGAGATGCATGTGGCTGATTTATGCATGTGATTAAAGGGTGGGAGTGCATGTGCTTTGACAGAAATGAAAGGAGAATGTGCAGGTTGTGTATGTGAATGATTAGGGTGAATGTGCATGTGCTTTGACAGCTAGGATGAATTAATTAAAGGGAGTGCATGTGGCTTGGCTGGAATGAATGATTATGGATGCATGTGCAATGTTTTAAAGGATGGAATGCATGTGAATATGATGGAAATCTGATAGGAACTCACAGCAAGGATGATTTCTGGTGGTGAATGGGTGTATGTGTGAATGATTAAAGGGACATGTGGGTTGGAAATGATGAAGGAAATGCATGTGAGTGACAACTAGATATGTTGATGAATGCATGTGGAATGTTTGTGGTGAGTGAATGTGCACGGCAATGAGTGATTTCTGGTGGTGAATGGGTGATGCAATTGCATGTGGATTAGGTTGTGAAAGCATGTGAATGCATGTGTTGATTTATGAAGATGCATGTGCAATGAAGTGGAATGACAGCTAGGTTAAATATGCATGTGGAATGGCTTCATTTCTGAAATGTTGAATGATTACTTAGTGAGGGAATGCACGGCATGGGTAGTGTTTGTGTGAATGATGGCAGATTTGTGTGGATGATATGTTTAGGGTCTTGTAAAGGTGGAAATGCATGTGGAGTGCATGATTGTTTATGATGATGTGCACGGCAAGGTTTGGAGAAATGATTATGGATGCATGTGTTGAAGTGGTGATGAATGTGGATTAAAGGAATGCATGTGCAATGGATATAGGAAAGGTTTAAATGCCCTAGAACTAAAGAGAACAAGGTTCCAACACTTTGGTCTTCAATTAGGTCTTCAATTTCGTCCAACACTTTGGCTCCAAGCATAAGCTATCCATCCTTAGCCCAAAAGTGCTCCAAAAGTCTCCAAAATGCATCTTTTTGCTCCTTTAGCCCTATGGACCTACAAACACACGAAAATAGCTTAAAGTACTAAAATAACTAAAGAAACATAACGTAAATGCACGAGAACAAGCCATTTAAGTCGCATGAATATGCTCCTATCAAATACCCCCACACTTAGCTTTTGCTAGTCCTCGAGCAAAACAAAACAAAAGAAACCAAAAACAAAACGACACTGAACAAGAAAAACACGACCTAAACCTTCCAACAATCGTCTCAGGGATTTCCAATGTGCATGACAAGTTAAAAATCATTATTCCCACAGATTTTAGCCATCTTTACCCTTAAGTACATTCTTAATCATAGTCACCACATACTAGTTCGCAATTAAGCATTTAAAACCATGTTTTGAATGTAGTAACATGCCTTAGAGAATTTGCTCAATTCCTTACAAGATATGCACTCAATTTTCACTCAGATTTTCTAACTACACACCCTAATCTAGTCATATGTGAGAAGATTGATGTAAACATGAAAACGAACACTCACATATATGTATCACAAAGAACGCAATTTTTGGAGTTAATAAGCATGTTTAGATATGATCTCATGAATGGAATGCTACTACTTAGACGCGAGAACCAGTGACACCATATGCTCATACCAAGTTCAAACTCCAGAAATTGAAACACATAACACTCAAGATTGAAGTCACGGGTTGTAATGGGGCTTGGGGCGTGTGGATAACAAAGAAGGGATATGGAAAACAAAGGTTCTTAAAGAAATAGTGAGCAAGGCAATTGAATCAACTTAGAATTCACTTTTGAATGAAAACTCAACTTTGGAACAAAAAGGGAGACAATTTAGGGCCAGAATTGGTGTTTTGAGCCCTTACTTCAATCACTCATTCTTTCATTTTTTTCAAGCTTTTTTTTTCTTTCTTTCTTTCTTTTCTTTTCTGTTTTTCTTTTCTTTTGAAACTCAAAACATACTTAAGAACAAGCATTCCTTCTCCCACACTCATTTTCTTGCATAATGTAACTCAAAAGGAATTCATTTAAGTCATGCTCACTATCTTCTAAGAACAAAGGTGTGGATTGTCCTAAACTAGGCTAGGTGAGGATAATGTGGGTTGACAAAGAATAAAGGCTAAACAAAGCTCAACGGGGGTAAAACTTACAACATATACGAAATATGGGAAGTGAGGTTATTTGGCTATGGTGGCAATTACACAACTTCATCTTGAATATGTTATGTAAATCAATAACATGCTTTGAATGAAATGGGCATGAGTTCTAGCATTTGGAACTATATGATGAAACGCCTTCTAAGTAGTAACCAAGCAAAGAATAATGAGATCATGCAACGACTTTAGAAAACAAGAAATCACAGATTATACTCTCCAAAGAACGTTATAGGCTCAAGTCTCTCAGGGTTGTAGCGTTTGTTTGAGTTCCTTCCTTCAAGCATGTTACATAACTAATTTTTTCTTTTATGATTGCATGTGAAGTCATACATTATAACCATAACCAAGCATATATCAAGAGTAAATCAAACTTTTCTCCATGTTTATAACTCTTTTTAACAGTCATGCAATTAGAAACCAAATCCTTATCATTGTGTTGGAAGGTGACCTACGACACAAAAACGACTCAAAACACTCTTTTTAGGCTTTTCAAAACATGTTTTTCAAATTTTTATGTGATTTTCGAATTTTTAAGTCAAAACACACTAAACACACTTAAAAACAGCAAGAAACAACATTTGAAGTTATGGTGGATAAAACCCTACGAATTTGCATCAAAACACTTTAGTAACTCCCCCACACTTAAATCAAACATTGTCCTCAATGTTAAAAACCACACTAAACACAAACAAACATATAAACAGCAATTAAACATACTAAACATGGCAGAATGTATCCAACAAAGAGAAGAGTTTAGAGATGCAAATCTGGTTATGGAGTGTTCGTTCCATCTTCTCCTTGGTGATTGCAGTGAGGCTTGGATCTTTGTGATTCCACAGGCTTACTCTTGAACTGCGCTGCTCCCATCGTTGATTTTCCTTTGTGCTACTCTTGAACTGGGTAGCAGGCTTCCTTTGGTCTCCCCCGAAGGTCTGAGCTTCCTCCTCTTATCTGTTTCTTTGTTCAATCTCTCCAATTCGTATTGAAGAGGGTTAGAGGATAGCTCAGCAAAGCTAGGTAAGCAACCAGGGAATAGAGTCCAGATAGACTCCAAGTGCTGGCTGATTGCTTCTTTCACTTTGCCATGCAAGTAATATTAAGGACAAAGGAAAAGACAGGGAAAGAGCATGATATGAGATACCTTTGCTTTCGCCCTTGATGATATGAGATACCTTTGCTTTCGAAGAGGCAGCGAATGAATCCACATGTATTTGTTGTGCTGCTTCCTCCTGGTCATCTGTAATCCAGGCATCTGGTATCATCTTTGGGGAAGAAGAAAGAATTGAGTGTTTCGAAAGGCTTTGCTGGGAGTGCGCCCTCAGAGGTGAGGAAGAGTTGGGCATTTTCTTCAGGTTTGCCTTGCCATAAAAGATGAAAGTTGACATATATAGGGATTTCCCAATAGCAAGTGGTGGTACTGTTCTTTTACCCTTGTCGACAAACGTTTTGATCTTGCAAATCCGGCTTTTTGGAATAGTGACGACTCTTCGATCTTTGAAGACGTCTCTTCGATCTTTGAAGACGCCTCTTCGATAAAGCTGCACGCGTTTTCTGAAAAGCAGATAAAGCGTCGCTGAACTTTGCGCTTGTCGGCTAAAGACGTGTAGTTGCGATGATGGCCTCCACGTGTTGAACGCGTTTTCTGAAAAGCCGAGGGAGCGTCGCCGAACTTTACGCATGAATTTCCGGCTTTTTGAATCGGTGGACGCGTTGCCTTGGCTTTTTATAGAGCTATCGATCACCTGCCAACTTACACACTCTGAAGATTTCCCATTCTTGAGACTCGTCTCCGACCCTTTGAAAATCTACTCCGTCCACCCCTTCTCTTTTAACTTCGTGAACAATGGCTAGCTCATCCAACCCATCGAACCTTTGCTTAGATTTGAGTCTAAGCAGTGATCCGGTCGCGTCTCGTCAGGGTAAGGTATGGTGCCCGTCTTTCTTATCTTCCCATGGCCCTCTTACAGATGAGGACTCTGTGATGACGGATCCCACAATGGCTACGATAGTGGCTCGGAAACTCCTCACTCCCAAAGACAGTCAGCTGCTTTCAGGACGGTCCGATGAGTTGGCCATTCAAGAATCCCTGGCTCTGAGTGTTCAGTGCGCTGGCTCTGTGTCCAACATGGGCCAATGCCTTCTTGCTCGCTCCCGTCAGGTTGAATCCTTGATGGCAGAGGTGGAGAGTCTTAAGCAGGAGATCAAACAGCTTAAGTACGAGAACCGAAGTTTGCACGTGCTTGCCAACAATTATTCGTCAGGCATGAAGAGGAAACTTAATGAGCTTGATGACCGTCAAAGGCTTGCGGCTTTCTTCCAGAGGCACCTCTTTCCTGGGTCATCCAGCGTTCCACCAAGGTTTGGGGCCTTGAATGATCTATCTTCAGCGCCTCCCGCTCCGATGCCTTCCGCTCCGATGCCTCTTGCTCCAATGCCTTCTGCTCCGAGACCTCCTGTTCCGATGCCTCCTTTTCCGATGCCTTCTGCTCCGAGAGTGTTGCCACGTAGTGGGGCCTCACGTACACAACCTTTGTGAAAACTCCATCTTTCTGCCATGTTTTGATATAATTGTAATTTATCGAAAAATCAATGAACAAGCTTTGTTTTATTTACTGTATTGGGTGGCCTCCCAAGTAGCGCTTTCTTTTACGTCTTGCAGCCGGACGAAGAACCCAATCACTCCAGGATATGTTCACGAATCGGATGAGAACTCCGAGTCATGAACTAGTACCTAAAACAAGAAACAAAACAAGATTTAGAATCTGGAATAAAATAAAAACAAACGAAAGTAAAACAATCCAAGGGATTAGCAAAGTTGCTAATCCCCGGCAACGGCGCCAAAATTTAATGCGACAATTATACGCACACAATTTAAACCCTTTTTTTGTCAATTGTAGTGAAGAATGTAAGTAGGGATCGTGGCGATGATGGCCTCCACGTGTTGAACGCGTTTTCTGAAAAGCCGAGGGAGCGTCGCCTCCACGTGTTGAACGCGTTTTCTGAAAAGCCGATAAAGCGTCTTTAGCCGACAAGCGCAAAGTTCGGCGACGCTTTATCTGCTTTTCAGAAAACGCGTGCAGCTTTATCGAAGAGGCGTCTTCAAAGATCGAAGAGACGTCTTCAAAGATCGAAGAGTCGTCACTATTCCAAAAAGCCGGATTTGCAAGATCAAAACGTTTGTCGACAAGGGTAAAAGAACAGTACCACCACTTGCTATTGGGAAATCCCTATATATGTCAACTTTCATCTTTTATGGCAAGGCAAACCTGAAGAAAATGCCCAACTCTTCCTCACCTCTGAGGGCGCACTCCCAGCAAAGCCTTTCGAAACACTCAATTCTTTCTTCTTCCCCAAAGATGATACCAGATGCCTGGATTACAGATGACCCAGGAAGAAGCAGCACAACAAATACATGTGGATTCATTCGCTGCCTCTTCGAAAGCAAAGGTATCTCATATCATCAAGGGCGAAAGCAAAGGTATCTCATATCATGCTCTTTCCCTGTCTTTTCCTTTGTCCTTAATATTACTTGCATGGCAAAGTGAAAGAAGCAATCAGCCGGCACTTGGAGTCTATCTGGACTCTATTCCCTGGTTGCTTACCTAGCTTTGCTGAGCTATCCTCTAACCCTCTTCAATACGAATTGGAGAGATTGAACAAAGAAACAGATAAGAGGAGGAAGCTCAGACCTTCGGGGGAGACCAAAGGAAGCCTGCTGCCCAGTTCAAGAGTAGCACAAAGGAAAATCAACGATGGGAACAGCGCAGTTCAAGAGTAAGCCTGTGGAATCACAAAGATCCAAGCCTCACTGCAATCACCAAGGAGAAGATGGAACGAACACTCCATAACCAGATTTGCATCTCTAAACTCTTCTCTTTGTTGGATACATTCTGCCATGTTTAGTATGTTTAATTGCTGTTTATATGTTTGTTTGTGTTTAGTGTGGTTTTTAACATTGAGGACAATGTTTGATTTAAGTGTGGGGGAGTTACTAAAGTGTTTTGATGCAAATTCGTAGGGTTTTATCCACCATAACTTCAAATGTTGTTTCTTGCTGTTTTTAAGTGTGTTTAGTGTGTTTTGACTTAAAAATTCGAAAATCACATAAAAATTTGAAAAACATGTTTTGAAAAGCCTAAAAAGAGTGTTTTGAGTCGTTTTTGTGTCGTAGGTCACCTTCCAACACAATGATAAGGATTTGGTTTCTAATTGCATGACTGTTAAAAAGAGTTATAAACATGGAGAAAAGTTTGATTTACTCTTGATATATGCTTGGTTATGGTTATAATGTATGACTTCACATGCAATCATAAAAGAAAAAATTAGTTATGTAACATGCTTGAAGGAAGGAACTCAAACAAACGCTACAACCCTGAGAGACTTGAGCCTATAACGTTCTTTGGAGAGTATAATCTGTGATTTCTTGTTTTCTAAAGTCGTTGCATGATCTCATTATTCTTTGCTTGGTTACTACTTAGAAGGCGTTTCATCATATAGTTCCAAATGCTAGAACTCATGCCCATTTCATTCAAAGCATGTTATTGATTTACATAACATATTCAAGATGAAGTTGTGTAATTGCCACCATAGCCAAATAACCTCACTTCCCATATTTCGTATATGTTGTAAGTTTTACCCCCGTTGAGCTTTGTTTAGCCTTTATTCTTTGTCAACCCACATTATCCTCACCTAGCCTAGTTTAGGACAATCCACACCTTTGTTCTTAGAAGATAGTGAGCATGACTTAAATGAATTCCTTTTGAGTTACATTATGCAAGAAAATGAGTGTGGGAGAAGGAATGCTTGTTCTTAAGTATGTTTTGAGTTTCAAAAGAAAAGAAAAACAGAAAAGAAAAGAAAGAAAGAAAGAAAAAAAAAGCTTGAAAAAAATGAAAGAATGAGTGATTGAAGTAAGGGCTCAAAACACCAATTCTGGCCCTAAATTGTCTCCCTTTTTGTTCCAAAGTTGAGTTTTCATTCAAAAGTGAATTCTAAGTTGATTCAATTGCCTTGCTCACTATTTCTTTAAGAACCTTTGTTTTCCATATCCCTTCTTTGTTATCCACACGCCCCAAGCCCCATTACAACCCGTGACTTCAATCTTGAGTGTTATGTGTTTCAATTTCTGGAGTTTGAACTTGGTATGAGCATATGGTGTCACTGGTTCTCGCGTCTAAGTAGTAGCATTCCATTCATGAGATCATATCTAAACATGCTTATTAACTCCAAAAATTGCGTTCTTTGTGATACATATATGTGAGTGTTCGTTTTCATGTTTACATCAATCTTCTCACATATGACTAGATTAGGGTGTGTAGTTAGAAAATCTGAGTGAAAATTGAGTGCATATCTTGTAAGGAATTGAGCAAATTCTCTAAGGCATGTTACTACATTCAAAACATGGTTTTAAATGCTTAATTGCGAACTAGTATGTGGTGACTATGATTAAGAATGTACTTAAGGGTAAAGATGGCTAAAATCTGTGGGAATAATGATTTTTAACTTGTCATGTACATTGGAAATCCCTGAGACGATTGTTGGAAGGTTTAGGTCGTGTTTTTCTTGTTCAGTGTCGTTTTGTTTTTGGTTTCTTTTGTTTTGTTTTGCTCGAGGACTAGCAAAAGCTAAGTGTGGGGGTATTTGATAGGAGCATATTCATGCGACTTAAATGGCTTGTTCTCGTGCATTTACGTTATGTTTCTTTAGTTATTTTAGTACTTTAAGCCATTTTCGTGTGTTTGTAGGTCCATAGGGCTAAAGGAGCAAAAAGATGCATTTTGGAGACTTTTGGGCTAAAGATGGATAGCTTATGCTTGGAGCCCACCCTTGCCGTGCTCTCCCTTACAATCCAAAAAACCATCTTCCATTTCCATCACTCCCCACTCCAATCCACACTTCCATCCCCCCAACCAACTATCCCTAGACCTTATGCTACAACGAAGAGGAAGAGAAGAGGGCCTAAACGTTCATACAATTCAAGTTTGAGTTGTTGGAATGTTTAGGTGTTTCTTTGATTTCAATGTTTAAATTCAATTCTCTTTGTTTTGTATGTTTGAGGAATGGAAGAAAAGAGTGCTTAAACGTTCATACAATTCACGTTTGAGTTGTTGGAATGTTTAGGTGTTTCTTTGATTTCAATGTTATAAAGAACTAAATCCCCTTTCTTCTTAATCCTATGTTCACTCATGTTATATTTTTTTATGTCAAACCTTTTGTAAACATGAAGTGTAACTAATCTCTCTCGAGGGATTCGATGTAGCCTTGCAAGATTGCCATGTAGTTAATTCAGAATTCTCATTTAGTCTATCTATTTCTTGTTCATTCTCCGATTTAATTGTGACTTAGTGTGTTGATTTTAATGCTTGATCATCATTTGAATTAACCACAGGTTGTTTAGCCAAGATTAAAGCACACATCATGCATAATCTTGGTGGATATGTGAATGAATGAAGGGAGTGTTTTGCATTCTTTGAGTCTAGTTTAGTGTTTCAAACTTAAACCCTCTTAAACCCTCTTTTTGTCAATTGTAGTGAAGAATGTAATGCGACAATTATACGCACACAATTTAAACCCTCTTTTTGTCAATTGTAGTGAAGAATGTAAGTAGGGATCGTTCTTAACCGGGGATTAGGAGGGATTGCAAAATCACTTGGAAACTGACTCAAAAACGTAAAATAAAGTTTGAAACACTAAACTAGACTCAAAGAATGCAAAACTAAACAATAAAAACACTCAAACAAATCAAAAGACTCAAAACAGCCCCAAAACACTCAAAACTGCCTTAAAATCACTTTCTGGGCAGTTTTGAGCACTTTGGTAACTTTGGACGAAATTGAGTAATAGAATGAATCAAAATGCTTAAAAACACAAACTAAGATACTTTCTAACTAAAATGACTTAACAAAGAAAAGGGGGATTGGTTTTGGATGAAATTGAAAACAAAACAAATACTTGGGAACAAAATAGATTGTAAAACGAAGAATGATGAGAAACTACTTAGTGGGTTCCTTATCCACACATGAACATATGCATATAATCGAATCCACAGGGACTAATTGGACCTATATAATTACTTGTTTTGCAAGAACTCTTTACTAGAGAAATAAAACTAATCAATGTAGGCAGATTTGTTGTTGTAACTTAAAAGCATAAGGAAATGAAGTAAACACAAATAAATGAATCAACAACTAATAAAATGAGATAGTATCAATGGAGATGAAGCTAGGGATTCGATTTCACCATTGCTAAACCAAGTCCATGTTTGTTAAATCCGTTTATACTCAGTCATCTACCTATTTCTTGAGTTTGTTTCACTTAGATATGATCAACCATATGATGTGTGGATTTGATCAAATGTCTCTAATCATGAACCTAATTGTGATGTGCAACTTTGGTTCCTAATCAAGAATATGTAGTGCACAAGAAACTTTCATAAAACCAAAGGGAACACTCGGCAGGATGTTTGCAAAACACTCCCTTCATTCATTCACATATCCACCAAGATTATGCATGATGTGTGCTTTAATCTTGGCTAAACAACCTGTGGTTAATTCAAATGATGATCAAGCATTAAAATCAACACACTAAGTCACAATTAAATCGGAGAATGAAACAAGAAATAGATAGACTAAATGAGAATTCTGAATTAACTACATGGCAATCTTGCAAGGCTACATCGAATCCCTAGAGAGAGATTAGTTACACTTCATGTTTACAAAAGGTTTGACATAAAAAAATATAACATGAGTGAACATAGGATTAAGAAGAAAGGGGATTTAGTTCTTTATAACATTGAAATCAAAGAAACACCTAAACATTCCAACAACTCAAACGTGAATTGTATGAACGTTTAAGCACTCTTTTCTTCCATTCCTCAAACATACAAAACAAAGAGAATTGAATTTAAACATTGAAATCAAAGAAACACCTAAACATTCCAACAACTCAAACTTGAATTGTATGAACGTTTAGGCCCTCTTCTCTTCCTCTTCGTTGTAGCATAAGGTCTAGGGATAGTTGGTTGGGGGGATGGAAGTGTGGATTGGAGTGGGGAGTGATGGAAATGGAAGATGGTTTTTTGGATTGTAAGGGAGAGCACGGCAAGGGTGGTTTGATGTCTACATTCTGAAATGGAAGAAGTGAATGAGAATGAATGCAATGGATGCTTATTTATAGGTGAAGAAGAGGGAACATGACAGCTAGGAACTTGGTGGAAATCTGAAATGGTGATGGGAGATGCATGTGGCTGATTTATGCATGTGATTAAAGGGTGGGAGTGCATGTGCTTTGACAGAAATGAAAGGAGAATGTGCAGGTTGTGTATGTGAATGATTAGGGTGAATGTGCATGTGCTTTGACAGCTAGGATGAATTAATTAAAGGGAGTGCATGTGGCTTGGCTGGAATGAATGATTATGGATGCATGTGCAATGTTTTAAAGGATGGAATGCATGTGAATATGATGGAAATCTGATGGGAACTCACAGCAAGGATGATTTCTGGTGGTGAATGGGTGTATGTGTGAATGATTAAAGGGACATGTGGGTTGGAAATGATGAAGGAAATGCATGTGAGTGACAACTAGATATGTTGATGAATGCATGTGGAATGTTTGTGGTGAGTGAATGTGCACGGCAATGAGTGATTTCTGGTGGTGAATGGGTGATGCAATTGCATGTGGATTAGGTTGTGAAAGCATGTGAATGCATGTGTTGATTTATGAAGATGCATGTGCAATGAAGTGGAATGACAGCTAGGTTAAATATGCATGTGGAATGGCTTCATTTCTGAAATGTTGAATGATTACTTAGTGAGAGAATGCACGGCATGGGTAGTGTTTGTGTGAATGATGGCAGATTTGTGTGGATGATATGTTTAGGGTCTTGTAAAGGTGGAAATGCATGTGGAGTGCATGATTGTTTATGATGATGTGCACGGCAAGGTTTGGAGAAATGATTATGGATGCATGTGTTGAAGTGGTGATGAATGTGGATTAAAGGAATGCATGTGCAATGGATATAGGAAAGGTTTAAATGTCCTAGAACTAAAGAGAACAAGGTTCCAACACTTTGGTCTTCAATTAGGTCTTCAATTTCGTCCAACACTTTGGCTCCAAGCATAAGCTATCCATCCTTAGCCCAAAAGTGCTCCAAAAGTCTCCAAAATGCATCTTTTTGCTCCTTTAGCCCTATGGACCTACAAACACACGAAAATAGCTTAAAGTACTAAAATAACTAAAGAAACATAACGTAAATGCACGAGAACAAGCCATTTAAGTCGCATGAATATGCTCCTATCAATTGGTCAAACTGAAAACAAGCAATCCAAGTCGAACTCGATTCGCTTGCGAAATGTAAAGTGTTTAGACCTGTAGTTCCTACTCCTCCACATGTGAAGCCCGCTGGTTACAAGTGGGTTTTGTTCGGAAGCGTAATGAGAAGAAAGCAATTGTGCTTTACAAAGCACATCATGTTGTGCAATTCTTCTCACTACGCCCCGAGATTGACTATGATGAAACTTATTCACCCGTTATGGATGTGATTAGTTTGGTAGTTTCCAAAAAATTGAATATGCAATTGATGGACGCAGTAACTGCATATCTCTATGGAGACCTTGATACAGAAATTTATATGAAAGTTCCCAAAGGACTTACTTTGACTAGATCAAATATTTCCAAACATTGGAACACACTCTCAATTCAGCTGAGGCATTCACTGTGGTTTGAAGCAATCTAGAAGAATGTGGTATAACCGTTTGAGTGAGTATTTTAGTAGTCAGGGATATGGGAACAACGAACTATGCCCTTGCGTGTTGATTAAGAAGTCACATTCCAGTTTTGCAATTGTTGCAATTTATGTCAACGGTAAGAACCTCATTGAAACTCCTGAAGAGCTTAAGAGAACTGTCGCGTACCTAAAGTTGGAATTTGAGATGAAAAATCTAGGAAATACTCGATACTGTCTTGGTCTTGGGATTGAGCATCGTTCGAATGGAATCTTAGTACATCAATCCAACAACACCAGAAGGTGTTACACCGCTTTAACGAGGATAAAGTGAAGCCTTCGAGTACTCCTATGGTCGTACGAGCGTTAGATGAAAAATGAGATCCCTTTCATCCAAAGGAGGATGATGAAGAGATTTTGGAGCCCAAAGTTCCTTATCTAAGTGCAATAGGTGCTTTATGAACAATAAGATCAGGCAACACTACTCACTAGCTTGGAAAAGCATTCTTAAATATCGTGATATTGTGGCCAAAGGTTTGAGATGGATGGTGGGTAATGGTCAGGACATCTTGTTATGGTCCCATAATTGAGCTTTTCCGTACCAATTATTTCGGCTCATCTCTAAAGATCAACATGCTAATATTAATTGGAATCTTCGAGTTAATGATTGCATTACCAATAAGTGTTGGGATATTAATATGATTGAACAACTTGTTAGCCCAGAGATTGGTAAGAGAATTTGTAATATTGTCATTCCGCAGGATGATTCCAGGGATAAACTTATTTGGGGCTGCTCTAAAACCGGTCTCTTTTCAGGTAAGACAGCTAAATGGATTCAAAATAATAGTCAGAATCCAGATGTCAAAAGTGGGTTGATTTTACGCATGTGGTTCCCCCTGAGGTTAAAATATTTGCGTGGATGTTCTTACATAACCGACTACAAACTAAAGGAAGGCTTGGTAAGTTCATAAAAAACATTGATCCTAAGTGCCCTTTATGCATCAAGGAAGAAGAAACTCAGTCCCATCTTTTCTTTAATTGTGATTTTGCAAAATTAGTTTGAAATGCTTGTAATATTATTGTGCCAAGTAATTTAAATGCTTATTTCAATGGGGTTATTGATTAGCTTTCTAATCTTTGCCATGCTGATAATGACGGACTTTGTGATTGAGCCAGCTGATAATGACAAACTTTATGATTAAGCCAGGTTTTGATTAAATGGTACATTCCTGACCCCAATTTTATAAAGCTAAACTTTTATGGGTCAGTCAACCTTCATAATGCAGCTGCCTGTTTTGATTTAAGAAATGATCAAGGGAGAGTTTTGGGAGGAGGTTCGTTCAACGTTGATGGAGTTATGCTATCAGAGGCAGAGGCTATGGCGCTGAAGGAGGGACTCTCTTTTGCCCTTAGAAAACGTGTTTCTAAGATCCAAGTGGAAGGCGACTCAAGATTAGTAATCTAGTCTATCCTTGGTGGTTGGTCTGTCCCCTAGAAACTTGAGTGATGCGATAGTAATAATTAGAAGACTAGCAACAAAATTCCAAGCCATCTCTTGAAGACACGCCTATAGGGAAACTAACTTTGTTGCAGATGCCTTTGCTAAAAATAGACTCCGTTTACATTCTAATCATATCTGGCATGGTGTTGTACCAAACTTTGTTGGCCCAACCATAAAATTTGATTTGGTTGGTGTTGGTTGTACCCGTGGTTTCTCGTTTTAATGTTAGTCTTTGTTCATAAAATAAAAAATAAAAATAAAAAACATACTATGTAGAGAACTTTGAAAAAAAAGTGAAATGTAAATTAAAAAAATACTTAAATAAATATTTATTTAAAGAATAGACAGCTTAGTTCTAAAACAAAATGGACCTAACTTGAAAGAAAAGCCCTTTTTTCAATTAAACCACCTCGATTCCTTCTCCACAACTTTCTCTAAGGCTAGTCCAGACTCCCAATCTACCATCATTTGGTTAGTTGAATAGTTTATCTAGCATTTACGCCTTGCTTTTTCTCACTTTTCTTTCCCCTCTCTCTCCCTCTCTCTCTCTTATCTGCAACAAATCCCATTTTCTCTGTAGCAAAACTCCATCATCTTCTCAATCTACTTGAGCTGTCGTGAATTTTCGTTTTCTTCTTCAGTTTTTCTTAATATTAATGGGTTTATCGATTGATGTTGGGTGTAGGAGTGTGGGTTTGAGGATTTGGGTTATGGGTGGTGGATCATAAAGATGTGAGGTGAGATTTGCAACGAGATTGGGAGTTGCATCATCTGCTGCTTAAACCACCAGCTAGCACCGCCTTGAGTGCCTAGGCAGCCGCCTAAATCCTCCCCACCTTACCTAAATGTCTTAGCCTAAATCGGGTTGGAGCTCCACCCCCAAGTGCCTAGGCGCCGTCTATGCCGATTTAATACACTGTTATTTCTTAAACTGAACAATGACTATTTTCTTAAATTGAACACTGACTATCTCTAGAACTAAACATGGATACTATCACTATTCTTAAACTGAACATCGGTATTATCACTAGTTCTTAAACTGAGCAATCAAATCAACTAGCAAAAATGCTTACCAATTGAGCAAGCAAGAAAGCTCCAAGTTGGGGAAGTCATGGGTGTTCAACAAAAGATCAGCTATGAGACCTTATGACAAAAATAAGGCTTGGCTCACAATAGTCACTTGTAAGTACAACGCTGCCATCATTTGCTTGGGCCTATTCCTCAAAGATCTTACATGAAACTTGTCCTACATTATGAAAAAAAAAGTAAATAAGATCATAAGAATGAACATACTTGCTAAAATAACTGTGAACTGAATAGCTTATATATTAATGGAAAATAAAGAATTATATTCCCACCGAGAAGAAGTCAGTATAATTCATAAGCCTAAAGAAGAATACTATTACTAGTGCCATGTAACCTCAAAGGACAACGCCAGCAGCAAAGATCTCCATCAATTTCTAGTTGTCTGGCTGTAGAGATGGCTTCACTCGATCCTTTGACATTGTCAAGACAGTTCCCAGTAGAACTGTAAAAACATAGTCAGGCTCATTTAGAACTATAGTGTTCTAATGGTAACCTATGTTTGTACCGTACTTGACCAATCCCTAAACTACCAAGCATTGGTTAATGTCATACCTTCAAGGACCCACTAAGGCGTTTATGCTGAGGCACCCCTATTGAAGTACAAGAGTTTCCCTTTAACCAGGAGGCCAATCACAGCACAACATATGTCAACGTCAGAGTAAAGCTCATGGAGTCCCACATCGACCAAAGACAAAAGCTAGAAACTCTCCTCAACTATAAAAGAAGACCATTCTCCTACAATTAATCCATAATGTCATTACTGTACTTAAACTAGTCATTATAACCCACTAATGATGATTATTCTTGAACCTATGTATTTGTGTAAATCCTTCACTATTAATGAGAATTCATTTACTCCGTGAACGTAGCCAAACATAGGGTGAACCACATATATCTTGTGTTTGCTTCCCTATCTCTATCTCTTTACATAATATCTTCACTAGTCGATCGAAGCAACCAGGCAAGGTCACAAATTTGACACTTTACGTTGTTCCAAAGTCTCATTAATTTTGTTCTTTACATATTATCTTCACTAGTTGATCAGTGCAACCGGGCAAGGTCACAAATTTGACACTTTACGTTGTTCCAAAGTCTCATCAATTTTGTGCATCAACATTTGGCGCCGTCTGTGGGAAGCGAAACTTATTCCTACTCTCTCCAACTTTATCAAGCTAGTTTCCATTGTTCGTACACACTCATTTGATTAGGCATCCCTCTCTAATATAAGGAGTGAAGGAAGCCATAGCACACTCCCCTCGTGCCTAATATGAGGCAGGGAAGGAATGAACAAGAGAAGTTTGCTCTTCAGACTAAGGTCGAAGAGCTGAAGGCTCAGAACAACAAGATAGCAATGAAGAATGAGATCCTCTAAGAGCAGTAGGAGAAGCTCTTCCAGATGCTCCATAAGGCTAGGTATACTTAATCACATGAGCTTATTACCCTTATAGATGTCAACCATCACCTGGGTGCCTCCTAACACGAGGGTTCACCAATCTTCAACATGGATATTCCAAATGAGGAGTAAGCTACTCATCAATGGTTGATCAACACAAAACTTCTCTCAACCCAGCTGCTTTGACCTGAATTAGAAGAAGTGGAGGAAGTTGCCTCCTTGCAAACAAAGTGGAAAGATCGAAGGCTATTTATCATGACCGTCGAGACTTCTTAAGGAAGCGTCAAGAAAACCTCATTCATATAAGCTCAAAGATCAATGACCCAAGGGTTTCCGAAAAACTCGGTCCTCTACCACGACCCAAGCCAGCTACCAATGTAGGGAAGGAGTGACAAGTCCTCGAGGAACATGAGGGTGTAGGAGACTTGAATGACTTCCGACAGACATGCCCTAGAAGCCAACATTGTGAGTCCAAGGAAAAACCACATGCCCTTGAGCAAACTTCCCTACTTCCAAAAGGTGATGGAAACTTACAAAGGAAAGCTCCAGTCGTACATGACTCTACTCAAGACCCCTTTGTCCTGCAGCTCCTTTAGGAAGTAAACAATTTGAATGCCCAACATCATGCCAAGATAATTTACTGGAATCAACCAAGGCTCAGCCCTCTTACAACGAAGATCCTTGACACACCTCTCCAAGGCAAGACAAAGCAAAAGCCCGGCTTACAACTATATACTGGAATGGAGGATCTGATTGAACACCTTAACCTTTTTAAGTCCACCATGGCATACCAGATGTATACTGATGAAGAAAGATGTCTTCTCTTCCACTCCACCCACTCTGGTGGAACCTTGCACTAGTATTGTCGTCTTCCACCTAAGACAGTATATTCCTTTAAGGAACTAAGGAAACTGTTTGTCTCTCAACACATTTTTTAGACCGATCGCTTGCACTCTGTAGACGACTTGTACATTATTCGCCAAAAGTCAGATGAGTCACTGCGTGAGTATGTCGGCCATTTCAAGCATGAGTATTCTCATTGTGCTAAAGCAGATGACAAGGCTGCCATTAAGGCCTACATAACTGTTTCTTCAAATACATGATAAATGCCAACACTTGGAAGACTTGCTCTGAGGTGATGGCACAG